>NC_071991.2:2500-5000 GCF_028885655.2 Pongo abelii
CCTAACCCTAACCCTAACCCTAACCCTAACCCTAACCCTAACCCTAACCCTAACCCTAACCCTAACCCTAACCCTAACCCTAACCCTAACCCTAACCCTAACCCTAACCCTAACCCTAACCCTAACCCTAACCCTAACCCTAACCCTAACCCTAACCCTAACCCTAACCCTAACCCTAACCCTAACCCTAACCCTAACCCTAACCCTAACCCTAACCCTAACCCTAACCCTAACCCTAACCCTAACCCTAACCCTAACCCTAACCCTAACCCTAACCCTAACCCTAACCCTAACCCTAACCCTAACCCTAACCCTAACCCTAACCCTAACCCTAACCCTAACCCTAACCCTAACCCTAACCCTAACCCTAACCCTAACCCTAACCCTAACCCTAACCCTAACCCTAACCCTAACCCTAACCCTAACCCTAACCCTAACCCTAACCCTAACCCTAACCCTAACCCTAACCCTAACCCTAACCCTAACCCTAACCCTAACCCTAACCCTAACCCTAACCCTAACCCTAACCCTAACCCTAACCCTAACCCTAACCCTAACCCTAACCCTAACCCTAACCCTAACCCTAACCCTAACCCTAACCCTAACCCTAACCCTAACCCTAACCCTAACCCTAACCCTAACCCTAACCCTAACCCTAACCCTAACCCTAACCCTAACCCTAACCCTAACCCTAACCCTAACCCTAACCCTAACCCTAACCCTAACCCTAACCCTAACCCTAACCCTAACCCTAACCCTAACCCTAACCCTAACCCTAACCCTAACCCTAACCCTAACCCTAACCCTAACCCTAACCCTAACCCTAACCCTAACCCTAACCCTAACCCTAACCCTAACCCTAACCCTAACCCTAACCCTAACCCTAACCCTAACCCTAACCCTAACCCTAACCCTAACCCTAACCCTAACCCTAACCCTAACCCTAACCCTAACCCTAACCCTAACCCTAACCCTAACCCTAACCCTAACCCTAACCCTAACCCTAACCCTAACCCTAACCCTAACCCTAACCCTAACCCTAACCCTAACCCTAACCCTAACCCTAACCCTAACCCTAACCCTAACCCTAACCCTAACCCTAACCCTAACCCTAACCCTAACCCTAACCCTAACCCTAACCCTAACCCTAACCCTAACCCTAACCCTAACCCTAACCCTAACCCTAACCCTAACCTAACCCTAACCCTAACCCTAACCCTAACCCTAACCCTAACCCTAACCCTAACCCTAACCCTAACCCTAACCCTAACCCTAACCCTAACCCTAACCCTAACCCTAACCCTAACCCTAACCCTAACCCTAACCCTAACCCTAACCCTAACCCTAACCCTAACCCTAACCCTAACCCTAACCCTAACCCTAACCCTAACCCTAACCCTAACCCTAACCCTAACCCTAACCCTAACCCTAACCCTAACCCTAACCCTAACCCTAACCCTAACCCTAACCCTAACCCTAACCCTAACCCTAACCCTAACCCTAACCCTAACCCTAACCCTAACCCTAACCCTAACCCTAACCCTAACCCTAACCCTAACCCTAACCCTAACCCTAACCCTAACCCTAACCCTAACCCTAACCCTAACCCTAACCCTAACCCTAACCCTAACCCTAACCCTAACCCTAACCCTAACCCTAACCCTAACCCTAACCCTAACCCTAACCCTAACCCTAACCCTAACCCTAACCCTAACCCTAACCCTAACCCTAACCCTAACCCTAACCCTAACCCTAACCCTAACCCTAACCCTAACCCTAACCCTAACCCTAACCCTAACCCTAACCCTAACCCTAACCCTAACCCTAACCCTAACCCTAACCCTAACCCTAACCCTAACCCTAACCCTAACCCTAACCCTAACCCTAACCCTAACCCTAACCCTAACCCTAACCCTAACCCTAACCCTAACCCTAACCCTAACCCTAACCCTAACCCTAACCCTAACCCTAACCCTAACCCTAACCCTAACCCTAACCCTAACCCTAACCCTAACCCTAACCCTAACCCTAACCCTAACCCTAACCCTAACCCTAACCCTAACCCTAACCCTAACCCTAACCCTAACCCTAACCCTAACCCTAACCCTAACCCTAACCCTAACCCTAACCCTAACCCTAACCCTAACCCTAACCCTAACCCTAACCCTAACCCTAACCCTAACCCTAACCCTAACCCTAACCCTAACCCTAACCCTAACCCTAACCCTAACCCTAACCCTAACCCTAACCCTAACCCTAACCCTAACCCTAACCCTAACCCTAACCCTAACCCTAACCCTAACCCTAACCCTAACCCTAACCCTAACCCTAACCCTAACCCTAACCCTAACCCTAACCCTAACCCTAACCCTAACCCTAACCCTAACCCTAACCCTAACCCTAACCCTAACCCTAACCCTAACCCTAACCCTAACCCTAACCCTAACCCTAACCCTAACCCTAACCCTAACCCTAACCCTAACCCTAACCCTAACCCTAA
>NC_071991.2:960000-1240000 GCF_028885655.2 Pongo abelii
TGCCGAGACCCAGGCCCCAGGCACACAGTGCCCTGCTCCACGCCGAGACCCAGGCCCCTCTCCAACTCCACCTCTGTGTTTTCCACATATTGTCTCCCAGTTACCTGGGGCCCCTGCAAGGATCTGGGCTTCCGCCGGCCGGTGGATCCCCGCCAGCGAGGCAGTGACCTCTGGAGCTCCTGGGTGGGCTGGCAGCCCACACCTCCTCTCTGCCCAGGCCCCAGGCCCCCGCCCCCTCACACTCACGGACGGCCCTGGTCCTATTCCACTGTGAGGATGGGGCCCTTTGGCCCTCGGAACAGGCCCTCCCAGGACCCAGATCTGCTGGCCCCCACCGGGTTCAGGGGCACGTGCCCCTCTCCTGGATCCCTCCCAGCAGCACCCGGACACAGTCCACTTTCAGAATCCCCCAAGGACCCCCCCAGGCTCTGCCCTGCCCGCTGCCCTGCCACCCTCTCTCCCTCCTGTTGCTCCAGCCCCATGGCGGGAACCCCACAGTGAAGGCCATCCCCAGTCCTCCCTGAACCCACCCTGTCCCGGAGCCCACTCTCTGGGGCCCCCACCCCGCGCCCCTCCAGGCTCTTCAGGGCCCTCGCACAGGGCCGACTCCTCTGCGGCCCATCTGGTCTCTTGGCTGTCAAACCCTATTTTTGGAACTCGATAGAGGTGGTGGTTGAACAGCGAATGTTCTAAATGCCACTGAATTTTCACTTTGAAATGATTAACTTGAGGCTGGGCGGGGTGGCTCACGCCTGCAATCTCAGCACCTTGAGAGGCCGAGGCGAATGGCTGGAGCCCAGGAGTTCGAGGCCAGCCTGGGCAACCTAGTGAGACACCGAGACTCCATCCTTAAGAAAAAATTTTCTATAAAAGGTTAATTTTTCATATGAATTGCACCTCGATTTGGGGTTTGGTTTTTTTCGTTTTTTGTTTTTTTGAGAGGGGGTCTCTGTCACTCAGGCTGGAGTGTAGTGATGCGATCATAGTTCACTGCAGCCTCGGCCTCCTGGGCTCAGGTAACCCTCCTACCTCAGCTTCCTGAGTAGCTGGGACCACAGGTGTGCACCACCACATCTGGCTGATTTTTTGGTTTTTTTTTTTTTTTTTTTTTTAGAAATGGGGGTCTCACCATGTTGGCCAGGCTGGCCTCGAACTCCTGGGCTCAAGCGATCCTCCCACCTCAGCCTCCCAAAGTGCTGGGATCACAGGTGTGAGCCACCGCGCCTGACCTTGATTTTTTAAAAAAGGAGAGAGAGAGACATTCACACACTGGCGACCCGTCTCTACCTCCGGCCTCTTTCCTCCAGAGTTGCCCGTGCGGCTGCCGTGCCCTCGGCGGCCACCGTGGCTTCTCACAGAGCCTCACATCGCAGGCCCCTCCCATCTCCCTGGACACTGCTCCCACGTCCCCATCTCGGTGAGTGAGGTGCTGGCTAAAGGCCTGGGTGTCCTCATTTCTACTCTGCTCACCACACCCCAACATCCCGTCGACCAGCAAATATTTCAAGACGATCCAGGCTTTGACCCTCCCCACACTCACGCCCCGCCCTAGGCCTAGCCACCGCCACCCGGCCTCGGTCACTGCAGCAGCGTCCCACGCACCTCCCGCTGCCGCGCTGGACCTACCTGCCCTGGACCCTGTGATTCATCGAGGGCTGGGACACTCCTCGGCTCACACAATTCCCACAGTTCCCATCCCACCCAGAGTCACAGCGCAGCCCTCACGGCGTCCCCCGGCCCTGCGTGGCCCCACAGCCAACTCTGACCCCATCTCCCCACCCTGCTCTGGGCACACTGGCCTCCTCGCTTCCCCTTTGACGTGTGAGGTGCACGGTTGCCCCCACCCCCGACACCACCAGCCCCTTTACCCCACTCCCTCTTCCGGAGGGGCCGTCTCTCTCCTCCACTGAGGACCCAGCGCCGCCAGGGACCTGCTCCTCACCCCACACCTTGTCCACCCCACGGCCTGCCCTGAACCCACTCTATTCCATCTGGGCCTTTCCCGCTCACAACCCCCGAGCCCCAGCCTCCATCCTGAATCTGCAGGACCTGACCCAGCCATGTCCGTCCCTCCCTCCTCACCCCATGTCTGCCCTGCCCCCTTGCCCGGCTGGGATCCGAGGTCCATCAGTGCAATGCCCTCTGCCCCTTGCCCCGCCCTCCGTCATTCAGTACGGAGCCCACCTCTGCACCCACCGAGGCCTGAGCCTCTGAACGGAACATGCCCTGCAGAAGCGCTCCATGGTGGCCCGAGTTTCGGCTTCCCTCCCCGCCGGCCCGTGGCCTGGCCTCGTCCTCCATGAGGAAAACAGTCACTTCTAAGGCCTTCCCCTGCACGCCAGGCCGAGCTCCCACTGCAGGTCTCTGCCCCGGTCTTAGCAGAACTCCTCCAAATGCATCTCCAGGTGCCGCGACCCACTCTGGGCTCTCACCCCCCGGCCAAGCTGTCACCACCTGGACAGTGACTTGGGGTCAGTTTGCTCCTTGCTGACCCACCTCCCAGCCCGCAGGTGCCCAGTACTCCTTCCTGAAAACGCATTTATGTGGCATCCAAGATTCTACGTCCTTTTTTTTTTTTCTTGAGACAGAATCTCGCTCTGTCACCCAGGCTGGAGTGCAGTGGCATGATCTCGGCTCTCTGCAACCTCTGCCTACCAGGTTCAAGCGATTCTCCTGCCTCAACCTCCCGAGTAGCTGGGATTACAGCTGCGTGCCACCACACCCAGCTAATTTTCGTATTTTTAGTAGAGATGGGGTTTCACCATGTTGGCCAGGATGGTCTCGATCTCCTGACCTCATGATCCTCCCGCCTCGGCCTCCCAAAGTGCTGGGATTACAGGCGTGAGCCACCATGCCCGGCCCTCACTCACAATTCTTACTCCACCCTCGGCCCTCCCTGTCCCCGAGTGCCGTCACCATCTGTCTCTCTTTGTCTCCCCTCCAAGGAACAGCAGATGCTGAGAGCGAAGGGCTGGTCTGTTCCGGTCTCCCTGAGCCCCAGTGACTGCACAGGGCAAGGCACTCAGTACACGTGTATGGAGTGGGGGAAGGCACCTTGCCTGCCGGAGTCCAGGGGAGGGCATCACTGGAGTTCAGCCCTCGTGGGCCTCTGTCTCCCCCGGGCACATGAGCACATACCTCCTGGCCACACGGCCACATGCTGCCTCAGCCACCTTGGACCCCACCAAGTCCCTTCCTGTTTCCTCATTCTTTCATTTGCAAAATGGGGCCATGCAGCCACCTGACGGGCGACGGGAGAAACAGTCGGGGGATGCGGCTGCCTGCCAGGTACTGCCACAGAGCAAGGCTTGGCAAATGCCTCTGAGTCTAAAACGGCAGTGGCCTAGGGGCACAGGGCCTGGGGGCAGGGGCAGCGCCACACCTACCCCGAGATGTGTCCAGAGCTGAGGTCTAGCTCACAGCACCTGTGCGTCGGGGGAAGCTGGCTGCGGTCACAGCCGGCGCAGCGGCCCAAGGAGTCCACAAAGCGATAAGCTTGGCCCACACAGCTCCGGTGCATCTGGAGAGGGGCCCGGTCTAGGCTGAAGTCGGGGGGAGCCTGGCCAGGACCTTGGTACCAGGTGCAGGGCAGAGGGAAAGGCCTCCAGCTCCTCCCAGCCCTGAGTGCCAGCTCATCACCCGCACTAGCCCTCCACACCCGGCCGCAGGGCAGGCAGGCAGGAAGCGGGCACGTGTGACCTGCTGGCCTGTGGCTTGAGTGCAAAACCAGGTAGGGGAAACCTGTCTAGCAGTTCCTCAACCAGGTAAGCACAGAACCGCCATGGGACCCAGCAACTCCAGTCCTGGGTACGGACCCAAACAACCTGAAGCGGGGTCTCAAACAGACATCTGCGCCCTCGTGCTCACACAGCACGATTCACAATGGCCCAGAGGTGGGAGCAGCCCAGTGTCCGCCTGCAGACAAACGGGCACAGGCAATGTGGTCCATCCACACAGGGTATGATCCTGTCTTCACACACAGGGAAATCCCAGCACTCGCCACAGCTTCTGTGAACCTGGAGACGTTAGACTGAGTGAAACTGGCCAGTCACAAAAGAATGAATACCAGCCAGACATGGTGGCTCACACCTGTAATCCCAGCACTCTGGGAGGCCGAGGCGGGAGGATCACAAGGTCAGGAGATCGAGACCGTCCTGGCTAACATGGTGAAACCTCATCTCTACTAAAAATACAAAAAACTTAGCCGGGCGTGGCAGTGTGCGCCTGTAGTCCCAGCTACTCGGGAGACTGAGGCAGGAGAATGGTGTGAGCCCGGGAGGCAGAGCTTGCAGTGAGCTGAGAAGGTGCCCCTGCACTCCAGCCTGGGCGACAGAGCGAGACTCTGCCTCAAAAAAAAAAAAAAAAAAAAAAGAATACTGCACGGTTTCACTCCTACAAGGTCCCTGGAGTCATAAGATTCATAGAGACAGAAAGCAGAGGCCAGGCGCAGTGGCTCACGCCTGTAATCCCAGCCGTTTGGGAGGCGAAGCTGGGAGGATCACCTGAGGTCAGGAGTTCAAGACCAGCCTGGCCAACATGGTGAAACCCTGTCTCTACCAAAAATACAAAAATTAGCCGGGCGTGGTGGCGGGTGCCTGTAATCGCAGCTACTCAGGGGACTGAGGCAGGAGAATCGCTTGAACCCGGGAGGCAGAGGTTGCAGTGAGCTGAGATCGCGTCACTGCATTCCAGTCTTGGGAACAGAGCAAGACTCTGTCTCAAAAGAAAAGAAAGTAGAAGAGTGGGTGCCCTGGACTGGGGAGAGGAAATCTGGAGCCCTTGTTGAATGGGGACGGAGCTTCAGTTTGGGAAGATGAGGAGGTTCTGGAGATGACGGTGGTGACGGTGGCACAGTGAGGTGAATGTGCTCAAGGCCCCGGAACTGTGCGCTCAAAATGATGAGAAGGGAAATTATTATTTTAAAAAAATCCAGCCAGGCGCGGTGGCTCTCGCCTGTAATCCCAGCACTTTGGGAGGCCGAGGCGGGCAGATCATGAGGTCAGGAGACGGAGACCATCCTGGCTAACATGGTGAAACCCCATCTCTACTAAAAATACAAAAATTAGCCGGGCGTGGTGGCGGGCACCTATAGTCCCAGCTACTCGGGAGGCTGAGGCAGGAGAATGGCGTGAACCTGGGAGGCAGAGCCTGCAGTGAGCCGAGATCGCGCCACTGCACTCCAGCCTGGGCCACAGAGCGAGACTCCATCTCAAAAAAAAAAAAAAAAAAATCCAACCTAGTTGGGCCGCTGCCCTGGGGAGTGAAGGGAGTCTGCCCAGCCCCTGCCCACATTCAGCAGCCTTCTTCCCACCCTCACCCAGGCCAAATTCCTGAAACTCCTCCCCACCAAGGGAATTGCTACCAGCAATTTCCGAAATGTCACCTCTGCCCTGAAGCCTTCCTGGGTTGAATGAGGAGGCTGAGCTGTGAGTCTGCCCCATCAGCCTTGCAAACATGGGCTTCAGTTCCGCGGAGCCTCGAGGACTGGCCTCCAGGGTCACTCACCTCTGCCTACCAGGGCCACCTGGGAGCCTGGACCTGGCTGGGGCCTCAGGTGTGGAATGAAGGGGCAACACCTGAACCACCAGGGCCTCCACAAGATGGTCCCAGCCATCTTCCTGCTTCTTAGGAACAGACCTCCTCTCAGAGCCAGGCCTCCAGAACCAGGGGCCCAGGGTGCCCCTGGGATTGCCGGGTCCACCTGGTGCTCCAGGTGCCTCAGACACCCAGGTGACAGGAAGTACCAGTCACCACCTGCTCTCCAACCCAGTTAAAGAGCCCAGACAGGGGCCGGGCGTGGTGGCTCATGCCTATAATTCCAGCACTTTAGGAGGCCGAGGCAGGAGGACCGCTTGAGGCCAGGAGTTCGAGACCAGCTGGCCAACATGGCAAAACCCTGTCTCTACCAAAAAAATACAAAAATTAGGCTGGGCGCAGCGGCTCACACCTGGAATCCCAATACTTTGGGAGTCTGAGGCAGGTGGATCACTTGAGGTCAGGAGTTCAAGACCAATCTGGCCAATATGATGAAACCCCATCTCTACTAAAAACACAAAAATTAGCCAGGGGTGGTGGTGCATGCCTGAAATCCCAGCTACTTGGGAGACTGAGGCAGGAGAATCTAGAGAATCTAGGAGAATCCAACCCAGCTGGGCTGCTGCCCTGGGGAGTGAAGGGAGTCTGCCCAGCCCCCGCCCACACTCGGCAGCCTTCTTTCCACCCTCACCCATGCCGGCCAAATTCCTGAAACCGGGAGTTGGAGGTTGCAGTGAGCAAAGATCGCACCACTGCACTGCAGCTTGGGTGACATCGAGAGACTGTCTTAAAAAAAAAAATTAGCCGGGCATGGTGGCATGGACCTGTGGTCCCAGCTACTCAGGAGGCTGAGGTGGCAGGATTGCTTGAGCCCTGGAGGCAAAGGCTGCAGTGAGTTGAGATTGTGCCACTGCACTCCAGTCTGGGTGACAGAGCGAGACCTTACCATAAAATAAAAAAGAACAAAAGAGCTCAGACACCCCAGTCCTTCCGGGGCATCAGACAGGCTGAGACTCAAAGAGGACAATATGTGTGTTTTTCTTTTTTTTCAGACAGGGTCTCACTCTGGCCTACGCTGGAGTGTGATCACGACTCATTGTAGCTTCCAACTCCTGGCCTCAAGTGATCCTCTGGCCTCGGCCTCCCAAAGCGCTGGGATGACAGGCGTGAGCCACCGCGCCCGGTCCCCGTCCTCTGTTGCGATTAGGCAGGCAGCTCCAAGGATGTACAGAGGCACCTCCTCCCTCCCCCAAACCCCCCCAGGATGGAGACCCCCACCCTGGTCTTGCAGGACAGTGGGTCCAGGCACTCCCCAACTCGCCCACCTGCCAGGCCTGTGATGAGAGGCTCTCTGGGTGGCCGCTGGGTGAGGCCCCCTGTTCAAGGTCAGGGGAACCCACTATTGGGACAGGTCACGGGGAGAGTTTGGAAGGAGCTTCTGTGGAGGCTGCAGAGACCCCAAGACGGCTTCCCTCACATGGCCAGTGGGTGGGGCCTGCTCAAGTCCACCCCAGCAGCCCCAGGCCTGGCGTTCAGAGGTGGTCTGGGACTGTCTGATGTCCTGCTGTCCAGGTCTGCGCCAGCCATGAGCCAGTGCACAGGACAGTGTTCTGAGGACAGCAGAACGTGCCGGCCACCCCAGCCCCCATCAACACTGGAGTGGCTCCTTGTCACCCAGCTGGGCCACAGCAGGAACAGGAGGCCCCAGAGCAGCCGGCATCAGCAAAGAAGCATAGAGCCCTCGAGGATGTGCCATGGGGTCATGGGGGGCCGGGCAGCCCCCTACTTCCTGACACCTCCTGTTCCACCCTGTGGCCACAGCCCTGGGGAGCGGGGACAAGCACAGCGGCCGGGTGTGGCTCATGTCCCCTAAGACAGCTCCAGTTTGCAAGGCATCAGTCTCCCTGGCTGTGAAATGAGAGCGACCCCTCACAGCATCCCCCCTCCATGGCGCTACCTGACAGAGGAGACAAGTCACTGAGGTCATGGACCGATTCTGAAAAGGCAAAGGTGCGGCCCTCTGCCCGGCAGCGTGGTGCATGGGGAGCGCCGAGAACAGCTCTGGGGTGGGCCAGGCCGGAAGCTTAGCAGGTGGGCCGGGCACACCTGCACCCACTGGGAGGGGAGGGCCACTGAAGGACCCAGCAGGCCAAGGAAGTCCCCTCTTCCTCCTGCCAGGCTGGGAGGCCCAGAGGGTGGCTGGAGAGGGGCCCTGAGTCCGGAGAAGCTGCTCCCAGGCTGTGTGGCCAGGGAGCAGAGGTTCAGAGGCAAGCCCAGCTCCCCTCCCGGTGGGCCACAGCAACCCCAGGCCAGGCCCTTTCCCACTAGCTCTCCTGGGGAGCATTCCTGAACAGGAGGAAATAAAGGTCTTGGGGAAGAGGGTCTGGGGAGAGAGAGTCTGGGGTGAGCCAGCCCAGGGCGCCATTGCACTGGCCCTGTGGCCGCCCTGCTCAGGAGACCATGGAAAGGCTGTGGGTCCTGCCCGTCTTTCCAGAAAAGCCTGTCACTATCTCCCCTCTGGGACATCCCAGCTCCTGATGTGGCCTTTCCAGCCAAGCTGCGGCTGGACAGCAGCCACCAAGACCTGGGGCTGGCAGAGACCCCTCCATCCCGGAGGGAATCAGGTCCTATTTCCGGGGTGTCCAGAGGCTGCATATTGAACCAGGGCCTTGGAGGCAAATGAAAGGTCTTCTCCCGCTCCCTCCCTGGGGACCTCAGTCACCGCTGGTGAGTTTAGGTTTGTTCCGAGGGGCTCAGGCTATTGGCCCCCAGATTCCTGGTGTGCCTGGGGTGGCGGGACGGCTCCGGCGGGGCCCTCTCTCCACAGCGCAGCCGGCCTGGGGCTGACAGCTCCGGAGCAGGGCAGGGCTGGTCTGGGCACTGGGCCCCGTTCACAGCCAATGGCAGGACCAGTGGCCTGGAAGGGAGGGACTCCGCGCCTGTGGACTCCAGTGCCTTGAAACCCCACAGACCTGGGAACCGAGTCAGGGATGCCCGGCCGGGAGAACGCACGGGCGGGCGGCAGGTGGACGAGGACCTGCGTCCGGCCTCACCCTTCCCAGGCCTCACCTGTCCCGGCGCCCGCCCCGGCGCAGCCAGGTGCAGGGAGCCGGGGGGAGGGGCGCCGCTCACACCCAGGGACCCCCGGTGCGGGAAGGGAGTGAGGCATGACGTCACCGCGAGGTGGCCCCGGAGCCGGCGGACCCCACAGCCCAGCAGAGACCTCCGGCCGGCGGCCCGTTCCCTCCCTGCAGCCAGCCCCGATTTCCTCTTTCTGTGCGGAGCCCGAGCTTTCGCAACGCGGCGGGCGGTCCGCGGTGACCGTCAGACACGCAGCCCGGCGGGGGAGGGGAGGCGGCGGCAGGGGGGTTTCCGGGGGTCCTGGGGGGGGCCCCCCGCTCCGCCCGGCCCGGGAAGACGTCCGGGTCCCCGCAGGTGCAGCCGGGCCCGGGCCCCATCCGAGCGCCGACCCGGCCCGGTGTTCGGCGCCGCCACCCCCGCGGCGTCCGCGGTCCCCCGCCCGGTCCCTGGGGCCCACCCAGGACCCACCCGGCACCCCGCGCCCACCCCGGACCCACCCGGCCCCGCGCCCACCCGGCCCACACCTACCCGGGGCGCCGCAGTCCGCGCAGCGCGCGTTCCCCGGCCGCTGCAGCAGCTCCAGGACCGCCCTGCGCCGCTCCTTGGCCATGGCCGCGATGCGCCCGCGATGCCGATGCCGGGGCCGGGGCCGGGAGCGTCAGCCCGGCTCGCTAGGGCCCCGCGCAGGCCGCCCGCCGCCGCCGCCCCTGCGCCATCCCGGGCGGCCTCAGCCCGCGCGCCGGTTCCGCATTCCCGCCGCCCTCCGGGCTCCGCCGCCGCCGCTCGTGTCTCCGCCGCGGTCGCTGAGCGAGTGCCGGCGCGGGGCCCGGGGCGCACGCTGCGCTCTGGCCGGCAAGGCCCGCGGGCGGCCCCCAGCGGTGCAGGCGAGCGTGTGGCCTCCTCCCTCGGCCGCTTCGGCGCCCCCAGCCCGCGCGCCCTGGGGACCCGCCGGGAAGTCGCCCCCCATCCGCGCCCGCCCCCCATCCGCGCGCCCCCCATCCGCGCGCAGCGTCCCACCTGCCTGGGCACGAGGCCGCCCCAAAACCTGGCCGGCCTGGGTGGGACCCTCGTGCCGCCGCGCACGCTGGGACGGAGCCTGCACACCTACTGTGGGGGGCGCAGAGGGCACCTGCCGAGCCCCCCAAGACCATGGGCATGGGGGTGCTCGTGGAAGGCAGGTGTGTGTGTCCTGCGCTAGGGACCAGGGCGCTCACACCATCCCTGCCTGGGAGGGACGGCCAGCAGGTGACAAACGCCAGCGTCCCAGGGCACTGAGACCACACAGGGCCCAGACGGAGCCTCCCCCTGAGACCCACCCAGCCGCCCACCACCCACAGATGGGACCCTCTGGGCACCCCTCCCACTCAGGCAGGCTGAGGGGCCCCGCAGGGACTTCACATGGGGGCTGACAGGTAACAAAAAACCTGGTTTTGATGTCACCTCTTCCCAGACTTGCGTGCCCTTCCTCTGCACACCCCAGCGTCTTTTCAAATTCTTTCCATTTTCTTCTTACACGGTTAACGCAGTACACCCGGCTGAAAACAAACTGGAACATACCAGACTGAAAAAGGAAAGCCTCTCCCCACTGCCTTCCAGGCAACCACTGTTAACAAATTCCTCAGCACCTTCCAGAATGAACGTCTGAGGCCTGTAGCCTTTCATTTATTTATTCATTTATCATTTATCGAGACAGGGTTTTGGCTAACGGCTGTAATCCCAGCACTTTGGGAGGCCCGGGCCGGTGGATCCCTTGAGCTCAGGAGTTCGAGACCGGCCTGGGCGGTGACGGTGGGGGCCTGGAGTCCCAGTTACTCAGGAGGCAGAGGCAGGAGGATCACTTGAGCCCGGGAAGCCGCGGCTGCCTGAGTTATGATGGTGTCACCGCACTCCGGCCTGGAGAACAGAGGGGAGACTCTGTCTCTAAAATTTTTTTTTGTAGAGACGGGGATCTTCCTATGTTGCCCAGGCTAGTCTTGAAGTCCTGGGCTCAAGCGATCCTCTTGCCTCGGCCTCCCAAAGTCCTGGGATTACTGGTATGAGCGCTGCGCCCGGACTCTTTCTTTTTGAGTGGTTGCATTCTACTCAAAAGTTCTGCCGGGTATGGTGGCTCATGCCTGTAATCCCAACACTTTGGGAGGCTGAGGTAGGTGGATCACCTGAGTTCAGGAGTTCAAGGCCAGCCTGACCGACATGGTGAAACCTCGTCTCTACTAAATACAAAGAAATTAGTGGGGCGTGGTGGCACATGCCTGTAACCAGCTACATGGGAGGCTGAGGCAGGAGAATCGCATGAACCTGGCAGGCAGAGGTTGCAGCGAGCCGAGATTGCGCCATTGCACTCCAGCCTGGGCAACAAGAGTGAAAGAAACTCCGTCACAAAAAACAAAAAACAAAAACTCAAAAAAAGTTCAACTGGACCATGACTTGTTCACCCAGTCACTGGCATAGGGGCATTTAGAGCGTTTTGAATGCATCAGAATCACGGTCTACACAACCTCATCTTTACAAGAGTTTTGTGTGGATTTGCACTCAAAGTGGCATCGCTGGGGCAATGGTATGGGATGTGGAACAGCCTCCACTGAGGCTGCACTGACCAGAGTGCCACCAAAGGCACCTGTCCCCCTGCTCCAGCCGACATGGAATTACGGAGCTGCTTAAGCTCTGTCCACCTGAAGCAGAACGCGGCAGCCCATTTTGGTCTGTGTCTCTGGGATCATGTGCCCTGTGGCATCACGTGCTCTTTCCCTGTAACCATTCACACGGGTCTTTCTCCTCCCTCAGACGGGAGGCTTTGGGGTGGGGACAGGTGGCATTTTCATCTCTGGGTCCCTGTGCCAGGCTCAGAATCCACCACACAGCACGAGCTTGGAGAATGTCGCCTAATAAAGACAGACGAACGTTAATAGCAGCAGCTCTGCACTAGGTATTAGGAGAAATAGCCTGACTTGTATTTTCTATTTTCTTTTCTTTTCTTTTTTTTTTTTTTTTTGAGACAGGGTCTTGGTCTATCGCCCAGGCTAGAGTGCAGTGGTACGATCTCAGCTCACTGCAACCTCTGCTTCCTGGGGTCAGGTGATTCTCCTGCCTCAGCCTCCTGAGTAGCTGGGACCACAAATGGGTGCCACCATGCCCAGCTATATTTTTATTTTTTGGTAGGGACAGGGGTTTCACCATGTTGCCCAGGCTGGTCTCGAACCCCTGACTTCACGTGATCTGCCTGCCTTAGCCTCTGAAAATGCTGGGATTACAGGCCTGAGCCACCACGCCTGGCTTGACGTGTATTTTCTTTTCCTTTTTTTTTTTTTTTTTTTTTTTGAGACGGAGTCTTGCTCTGTCGCCCAGGCTGGAGTGCAGTGGTGCGATCTTGGCTCACTGCAAGCTCTGCCTCCCGGGTTCACGCCATTCTCCTGCCTCAGCCTCCCCAGCAGCTGGGACTACAGGCGCTGCCACCACGCCTGGCTGATTTTTTTGTATTTTTAGTAGAGACGGGGTTTCACCATGTTAGCCAGGATGGTCTCGATCTCCTGACCTCGTCATCCATCTGCCTCGGCCTCCCAAAGTGCTGGGATTACGGGTGTGAGCCACCGAACCCGGCCGACATGTATTTTCTTATTAAAGCCCCATTTTCAGTTGGGAAGACTGAGGCACGGGGAGGTTCAATCCCTTGCTGGAGGCTGCACACCTCAGGACTGGAATATACATAAAACAATAGAACAAAGCAACACACCCTAACAGAGCCGTTACCCAAGGTCCCCAAAGATGGGGAGGCCATCATACGAGGCATAGAAAAGGCAGCAGGGAGGCCTCAGGGGAGCAGGTGCCCAGCAGGCCAGAGCTTCTGGCACAAGCCAAGGCCATCGGTTGCCTGCTGTTCCGAGGCCTCCTCTGTGGGGCAGCTCCAGCAGGCGGGTGTCTTGCCTGCTCTGTCCTTCCATCCCGCTAAGGGAACTGTGGCTTTGCTTGCTCGGGGGGCAGGAGGGCGTGAGGATGAGACAGAGGTGCGTGAGCCGCGCAGATCTAAGAGATGTCGGGGCTGAAGGGGATTCTTCCAAAGAGGAGGCTGCCCGGTGACATCCGCAAGTACCTGCCTGGACCCCCGAGAGCGTAGCCGTCCTGAGATCCTGCTGCCCTGACTGGCTGTGGTCAGGGCTGGGCTGGGCGGGGCAGTAGGGGAGCCCAGGACTCAGGAAGAATCCGGAAGGTAACAGCATAGCTCAGGGCGGGCCAGCCCCAGACCAGTGCTGGTCAAAGGCTGTTCCGGCCAGCAGCGGCTGGCGAGGGGCCTGGACAGGCGGCGTGCCTGCTCCTGCTCACACCCAGTGGCCTACAAGCTCTGCGGAGCCTCCTGCCCCTTGTCACTGACCTGCACGGCTGCACCAGGGACCCTGACACTCATTCCTCAAGCGTCTCCCTAATCCAGAGCCAGGGGCACCTGCCTCCTGTAACCACTCTGCTGCGCAGCAGGCCCTGGGCAGGGGGCTCCCGAGAGCAGGGCGAGCTCCTCCAGCGTCCCCTGAGCATGGGGCCTGCACGCGGTAGGCCCACAGGCGACCCCTCCCAGGCCTGCAGCTGCGGGGTGAGCCTCTCAGCACAGGCAGAGGGGGGCTCTCCCCAGGGAAGGGGCAAATGGACTGAGGCCGGGCTGGGCCCTGCTGTGTGACCATCTTACCCAACATTCAGCTGAGCCGTTGCTCAACCAGGAGCTGCCTCAGCGGAGGGGAGGTTGGGGAGCTTCACTTCCCTCTCCACCCCGCACAGGGGCCAGGGCTAATTCAGTCAAATTATCTGCGCTGGGACAGCGTCTGGCACGATGGCCGTGAGCTCAGTAGGCCGCCCTGCAGGCCAAGGAGGGGTCTTCAACATCCAGGCTCAGCGCAGGGGTGGGCTGCTCCTGGCTCTGCCTGCCTCAGCTGTGGGGATGGGGGTCATGATGTTGGGCCCCCGTGTGGCCGGCCCCCTCCAGGGCAGCCCACTGGCTGCAGCCTCCACCCTGTCCTGTGCGTCGTGCTTTTGGCCCTGGGAAGACCCTCCTGGGCCTTCTGCCTGCTGTGGGGGCCCTGCCACCCCTCGGGCACCTGGAGTAGGAGCTCAGCAGCATATGGATCCTAAGGAGCTCTGCTCAGGAGGGGCTTAAAGGAGACACGGGGATTCCCCAGAAATAGCCGCTGCGCCCCGAAATGCAGGGGACGGGGAACCCACCCAGGACCAGAGGTTGTCTCGGCACGATTTTCTGGGAGTGGGGCTAGACCCGGAAACCCCTTTGGAAGCAGGGAGTCCTCAGGGGCCTCCCCAAGATGTCATGCCAGGGACGGTGGGTGCACAGGTTGGCTTACTGGGTTTTGGGGCATTTGAACATATCTTTTGCTTAGTTTTCCAAACAGAGATGGGGTCTGGCATGGAGAAGGGGGTCGTGGAGAGCCGTCCCCATAACCGAGGGGCTGGTGGCAGGTATGGAGCTGGGCACTGCGCCCGGGCAGGGGTCCTGCCATCCCCCATCTTTTCCTCCCCCGCTGGGCAGCTGGCGTTGGCCTGACCACTCCAGTCACGGCCCAGGTGTCCCCAGGTGCCATCTCTTGAGGCCTAGGACCAGCAGGGTCCTCTGGGGCCAGAATCACGCACTTGGCATGGGGAGGAGGCCCAGACTCGACGCGGGACCCCGGGAGGTGCTCTCCTCCCCCAGCCCTGGCCCCTTTCAGCAGTGACCATCTGGCAGTAGAGTTTCAGTTCACACCCAAATTGGTGCAGCCTCAAGAAATAGTTACTTATAAAGAACTCATATAACTCAATAATAAAAAGGCAAGTGAACCAATTAAAAAAAGGGCAAAGAATCTGAACACATGCTTCCCCAAGGAAGACACACAGCCGCCGACAGGCACCGGAAATATTCAGCACCATTAGTCGTCAGGGAAACGCCAATCACACCAGGATGCAGTGAAGACCTGGCGGGGGGCTGGTGGAGGGAGGCTAGGATTTACAAACAGACAGTGCCGGTGAGGATGGGGGAACCTGGACCCTCCCACAGTGTTGGTGGGTGTAAGACGGTGCAGCCGCCCTGGAAAATGGGCTGGCATGGAGCTACCGTGGGACCCTGGAAATCCACTCCCCGGTATGTGCCCGAGGACGGCAGAAAACACGTCCACACGCACTCGGACACGAGTGTTCTCAGCAGCATCTTTCCTTTTCTTTCCCTTTTTTTTTTGAGATAGAGTCTCGCTCTGTCACGCAGGCTGCAGTGCAGTGGCACAATCTCAGCTCACTGCAACCTCCGCTCCCGCGTTCCAGCGATTCTCCTGCCTCAGCCTCCTGAGTAGCTGGGATTACAGGTGTGAGCCACCATGCCCAGCTGATTTGTGTATTTTTAAGAGAGACAAGGGTTTCACCATATTGATCAGGCTGGTCTCGAATTCCTGACCTCGTGATCCGCCCGCCTCGCCCTCCCCAAATGCTGGGATTACAGGCATGAGCGCCGGCCTTATTATTTATTTTTTCAAGATAGGGTCTTGCTCTGTCACCCAGGCTGGAGTACAGTGGTGCAATCATAGCTCACTGAAGCCTCAACCTCTTGGGCTCAAGCCAATTCTCCCTCCTCAGCCTCCCGAGTAGCTGGGAATACAGGTGTGTGCCACCACGCCCAGCTAAGTTTTGTGGGGTTTTTTGTAGAGACAGGGTCTTGCTACGCTGCCCAGGCAGATCTTGAGATCCTGGCTTCAGGTGATCCACCTGCCTCAACCTCTCAAAGTGCTGGGATTACAGGCGTGAGCCGTCATGCCCAGCCAGTGTTACTCAGAACAGTCCCAAATGCAGACAGCCCAAATGTCCACCAGCTGATGGGTGGATAAGCCAAGTGTGGTCTGTGCCCACCACAGAGCGCCACTCAGCCATGAACACGCCACGACACAGGTGAAGCTTGAACACGCTGTGCTAAGTGACAGGAGCCAGGCACAGAGGGTCAGATGGCGGGTGCGGTCACACGCAGAACGTGCCGTTCATGTGAGCCCTGTGCATGCAAGTCCTCGTTCTGAAGGCTGTTTCTCTCGTGCTTAAATAAGAATCCAGCAGCTCTTCCTGCTTGGCTGCCTGGGCTGAGCCCATGAGGCCGACTCTGCCCCAGAGTGTAGGGTCCAGCCCTCCGGGGCTTAGCAGGTGTTCTCCCCATGTGCAGAGACGAGAGATTGTAATAAATAAAGACACAAGGCAAAGAGATGAAGAGAAAACAGCTGGGCCCGGGGGACCACTACCATCAAGATGCGGAGATCCGTAGTGGCCCCGAACGGCTGGGCGCGCTGATATTTACTGCATACAAGACAAGGGTGCAGGGTAAGGAGGGCGAATCTTCTAAGTGATTGACAAGGTGAAGCAAGTCACGTGATCACAGGACAGGAGGCCCTTCCCTTTTAGGTAGCTGAAGCAGAGAGAGAAGGCAGCAAACGTCAGTGTTTTCTTCTCTGCACTTATATTCGCGGTGCCTTCCCAGACACTGGCGTTACCGCCAGTGCCCTCAAGTACCACCAAGGAGCCCTCAAGCAGCCCTTGTGTGGGCGTGACAGAGGGCTCACCTCTTGCCTTCTAGGTCACTTCTCACAATGTCCCTTCAGTACCCGCCGGTTATTCCTAGGTTATATTAGTAATATGACAAAGAGTAATAGTAAAAGCTAATGATTAATAATGTTTATAATAATGATTGATAATTGTTCATGGTCATCTCTATATCTAATTTGTATTATGACTATTCTTATTCTAATTACTTTCTTTATTATACTGAAACAGTTTGTGCCTTCAGTCTCTTGCCTCGGCACCTAGGAATCCTTCACCCACACCAGAGTCCACTCCAACCCTCAGTGCCCAGGCGGGTTGATACCATATGCTTTTAGCAGACAGGGAGACTGAGGCTGAGTCACCCATCTCATGGGGGCTGTTGCGGGAATGAGCCACAGGCTTCTCTGTGCCAGAGGCAGGCACGAGACAGCACCCTGCAGAGTCAGGCTGGAGAAGCCCCACAGCCTCACAGAGAGGGAGGCGTGGACGCGCGTCAGGAAAGGCGGGGGCAGTCTCAGATGGGGCTTGCCTTTCCCAGGGGGCCCTGCCTGTGCTCCCCCCCCACTCACCATCCCCCTCTGTCCATCCGTCCATCATCTATCTGTGCGATCTATCATCTGTGTCTATATGAACTGTTGTCTCTATGTGTATCCACCATCAAGCAGTCTCCCTGTCGTCTACCTCTGTCACTTGTTTATCTGCCATCTGTGAATCGTCCATCACCGCCATCATCTCTCTCCACCGTCTACGCACCTATCCTCTCCCACACTTCCCTCCCCTCCCCGGCCCCTCCCCCGCCAGTGTGCTTAACACTTAACACTCCTCTCATTCCCACCTGCGACGTGGGCCGTGACCGTCCCGGCCCCTGCAGGACAGTGGCCTGTAACCTCTGACATGGGGTCACAGGAGGATGCGGCTTCTGCCTTGCCCCTCGCCTCTGCCCCGCCTCCACGTACACAGCTGGGCCCCCCCGCAGCCTCCACGCTGCAGAGGCCACGTGGACAGAGCCCAGGAACAGAGGTGCTGGGCCCAGCCCTGCCCACCCAGGGGCTGGAACCCACCCCTCGAGGGCAGAGCTCAGTGACTCCAGCCTCCTCACACCTGTGTGTGAACCGCCCGGCTGAGCCCAGCCAGCCCCAGAGCCATAGGTGTGGGAGCTGGAAGATGCTGTGTGAGGCCCTGAGTTTGGGGTGGTCTGTGACACAGGGATTGATATCTGCACTGGTGGCCTCAGAGAATCCCAGCCCCGCCAGCCCCACGTCCAGGCCACTCCCGTCAAGAGAGGCCTCGGTGAAGCAGGATCCCCACCCCAGCGGACGCCCATGAGGGCTGGTGCCTTCCCACGTCTGCCTTGAGAAGAGCTGGGGACCCCAGGGAGGGTCTGTGGCTCTGCTGCCCAAAGGGCCCCTACCTGGACCATCCTCCCCCAGCCCCTATTGCAGCCCCCACCAGTGGGTAGACCCCTGCCCCGCCCAGGCTCTGGCTCAGCCCCTCACTGAACCCCACACTTCATAGGCACCTGCCCTGTGCTGCCCTGATCTGGGCCACATCTGGGTCTCCATACCCCCCGAAAACTCAGCAGGCAGGAGCGGTGGGGGTGAGTGGGGGGCTGAGGGTGGTGGCAGGCAAGTGGCAGCGGGGGCAGGTGGTAGGAGGGGGCTGCCCAGTCAGGAAGGCCTGGGGCTTCAAGACGCACGACCCTGGCCCTAGCCTGTTGGCTCCTGGAGCACAGGCCTAGCTGCAGAAACCACTGTCCCCACCGCAGCCGACAGCTACGCACCTGGCTCTGCCTCTGCAGGTGACCCTCGAGGGTGCCGTGGTGCTGCCGCCATCCAGCAGGGGCCACCCCCACCACAGGGCTTCTGCTTCCTCCAAGGTCACACGGCCCCTGCAGGCTAAGGGGGGGTGCGCTCCCATCCCCCGCCCCAAAGCACCGTGCTCTGTCCGGCCCTGTCTGGCAGGGGGCCCCACAGACCAACCCCGGTGCCCTCAGGGATGACCCCCGCCCCCTGGCTCTTCAGAGTGGACGAGTAAGCCACCAGCCTCCCCTCTGAGCAGGGACACCTGTCGAGGTGCACAGCCGTCCAGAGCCATGAGGGGCCTGGGGCCCCTCCCACCAGAGGGACCTGCTACCGCCCCGGGCCAAGCCTGAGCCACCCACATGCCTCACAACCAGGAGGTGTGGGGGCAGGAAAATGTCCCTGAAGATGTCTGCATCCTGGCCCCTGGGACCTGTGAACATGGTGCTTACATGGCAGATCGGGTTGTTTGGGACCGAGATGGGGATGGTCCAGGATTAGCAGGATCCGGTGCAGTTCCAAGCGTCCTGAGAGGGAGGCAGGTCAGAGCCGGACAGAGAGGAGCACAGGGACAGGGGTCGGAAGGATCGGAAGGGACTGCACTGCTGGCTTGAGGTTGGACCAAGTCCCAGCCCGGACTGAGGTGCCTCAGCGCCAGAGAAGGCGGGAAACAGGTTCTCCCCAGAGCCTGCCGAGAGGACACAGCCCTGTTGGGCTATTTATAACTTGAGACAGGGTCTTGCTCCGTCTCCCAGGCTTAAGTGCAGTGGTGCCATCATAGCACACTGCAGCCTCTATTTCCCAGGCTCAAGCAATCCTCCTGCCTCAGCCTCCTGAGTAGCTGGGACTACAGGTGCATGCCACCACACCAGGGTAAGTTAAAAACAATTTTTTTTGTAGAGACAGGGTTTCACTACGTTGCCAGGGCTGGTCTCAAACTCCTGGCCTCAGGCGATCCTCCACCTTGGCCTCCCAAACTGCCGGGATGACAGGCGTGGGCCATCGTGTCTGGCCTGGGCCCCTTTTGGACTCTGCTCTGGAATAGTAATGCTTGCGGTGCTTTAAGCCACTGGGCTTGCAGTAATCTGTTAGTGCGGCCAGAGGAACCGATACAGGAAGCTTCAGGAAGAAGGCAGTTTGCCTTGCTCCTGAGGCCTGGGTGGAACAGGTCCAGGGCTGAGATCCGGCTACACTGCCTGTGCAAATGAGGCCCCGCGCATCAGCCCTGCGGCTGCAGACCTGACCCTGGGGGGGCTCTGGGCCTCCAGGTCAGACCTCCCCTCCTGGGAAGCAACACCGGGCCGGGCCTATGACCACGCTACCTCTGGTTTACCTCATGCCCAAGGGGAACGCTTGGAAAATGCTCTGGAAATTGTCTTTGGGAGCCTTTTAATAATGTGGCCGGCTTATCGTGACAAGCGTCTATGAGAAATAAAATGCATTCTGCACATGACAGATGATGAACTACCCGAAATATCTTGTGAGAAGCTCTGGCAGGAACAGCAGGGTGTCTGGATTCTTAAACACAACACATTGAGCAGCCAGACCCAGAAACTCAAAGGCAGCGTTGGGAAGCCACTGCGCGTTTGTAAGGAGTCAGGCTGTCCACACAATGGCGCTATTTTGGGATTCCGGCTTCTCTGCCTGTGACCTGCTGAAACCATTCATGCCGGCATCATGCCTATTGGAAACTCTTTGAAGTTATTTCGAAACGAGAATCTACTCAATCTATTCCACTACAGTTTCATACAAAGCATATTTTTTTCATTTCAAAATAATTTCAGACTTCCAAAAAGTTCCAAAAATAGGACAGTGTGTATACCCAGTTCCCCAAATAACATCTTACGTAACACTGGGCCAGCGCTGCCAGTCACTTCGCAGAAGGCCCCTCGGTTTGGGTCTGTGTCTGATGTCCCTTTGGGATTACATTCAGGTCATGCAGTTGGGCAAGAGAACCAGAGGTGACACCGGGCCCTCAGGGACGCCCCCAGGTCGGTCGGTGCTGCCTGTGCGGCTTGCTCCCGGCGGTGACTGCTGGGTTAAGGGGGCCTCTGCCGTTCTGCTGTGATGTGGCCACTGTCTCCTCGGAGGTCACTGCGCATCTCAAGGGGAGGTTTCTCAAGACTCAGCAGACACCTGCTTCGCACCACACGTCACCACTCACTTCATGGCAACTGAGGGTTTTTTTGAGACGGTTCTGTCGCCCAGGCTGGAGTGTGGAGGCACGATCCCGGCTCACTGCAACCTCCGCCTCCTGGTTTAAGTGGTTCTCCTACCTCGGCCTCCCGAATAGCTGGGATTACAGACACGCGCCACCAGCCCCGGCTAATTTTTGTATTTTTAGTAGAGACAGGGTTTCTCCATGTTGGCCAGGCTGGTCTTGAACTCCTGGCCTCAAGTGATCTGCCTGCCTCGGCCTCCCAAAGTGCTGGGATTATAGGCGTGAGCCACCGCACCCGGCCCACTGAGGGTTGTAATCCGCACCTGTCACCAGTGTGGTTTCTGCAACAGCGATTTCCTGTTCCCAAAATTTCTTCTATATTAGAATTAATAAGACAGACCTGGCCCTCCCCCCACTGACATGTTTACCCAATTACTTATGTTGTATAGACTACTGGATATCAATTTATTCTGTGGGCTACAGCCCGTTACAATAATTAATTTTGTTTCTTTTTTTTTTTTTTTTTTTGTGAGACAGGGTCCTGCTCTGTTGCCCAGGCTGGAGAGCAGTGGTATAATCACAGCTCACTGCAGACTTAACCTCTGGCTCACGTGATCCTCCTGCCTCAGCCTCCTGAGTATCTGGGACTACAGGCAGGTGACACCACACACGGCTGATTTTTCTTGTTTTGTAGACAGTTTCACCATGTTGCCCAGGCTGGTCTTGAACTCCTGGCCTCAAGTGATCCTCCCACCTCGGACTCCCAGCGTGCTGGAATTGCAGGCGTGAGCTGCCGCACCCAGCCTGTTTATTCTCACGCTCACACTGCCCCAGGTTGGCCACCGTGTGCTCCTTCCCATCCCCCCGTGTTATTTCAACAAGTCCCCTCATCTCAGCAATTCTTCACTCTCTAGCTCATCTGATACCTTCTCTGGCCTGGCCCTGGTTCCTTTGGTTACAGAATGGTATCAGGGCCAAGACCCTGAGTGTGGGGGTTACTGCTTCCAGGCCCTCAGGGCAGAGCTGGGAAGCATTTGTGCACAGCCCCTCACAACAGTCCCCCTTACACACAGTTTCAGTTACTCATGGTGAGCCACAGTCCAAAAATACTAAGTGGAAAATTCCAGAAATAAACCATTTATGAGTTGTTGATTCTGTACTGTTCTGAGCAGCCGTCCTGCCGGGACATCAACCCTCCCTCTGTCCAGTGTTTCGGGCTGTCCACGCCACCCTGCCCGCCAGGCACTCAGCAGCCATCTCGGTGATCAGACCGATCAGACCGACCGTCGCAGTGATGTGGCGCTTGGGTCCAAGAAGCTTTTATTTTACTTAAGAATGGCCCCAAAACACGACAGTGGTGATGCTGGCGACTCAGACACACCAGAGAAGTTGCCAAGCGCTTCCTTTAAGGGAAAAGGTGGAAACTCCTGACCTATAAGAAAAACAGCCAGATGCCGAGGTTGCTAAGATCTCCGGTAAGAACACAGCGCCCATCTGTGACATTTTGAAGAGGGAAGCACAAAGTTCTGTCAGTTTTGCTGTCACACCTCAGACTTGATCACAGGTACGTACAGGAAAAAACACAGCCTGGACAGGATTCGGGACTATCCGTGGCTTCAGGCACCCGCTGGGGTCTCGGAGCACACCCTGGCCAGGTGAAGGCGATCACTCTATTTCTCTATCCAGTTACCTTTGTATGTTAGAAAAGCAGGAGCTCAATACACCTGGCTCTCATCATCCACAATGTATTTCTAGTTTTTTCCATCTCAGAATACAACTTCAGAATCATCCACGCAAAAAACAAATTTACTACCTAGAGTACAGTATCTTTCCCACTTTTGGTCAATGGTCTTCCCCACACTCCTGATGGGTCAGACTCCAGTGCGAAGAGGAAGGCCCCAGCCTGGGCGCACCCATCAGCAGGTCAGAGTGCGGTGCGAGCGAAGAGGCAGGCCCGACCCAGGCTCGAGCGCTCCCGACGGCAGGTGGGAAGAGGTGCCGGCCCAGGTCCGGGAGCTCCGTCGGCATGGTCTATTGTGTTCCCCTCACATCCTGGTTCGTCTACTTTTTGAGCACGTGAAACCCTCTGCCACGACAGCCAGAACTCCACCCCCAGGGGTGCTCGGAGGGGCTCGCGGCCGGCTATGCCCATCAGCTCCAGCTCCTACTTCTGGATTTCCTGTTTGTAGTTTCCTGTGTCCCTGCCTGTCTCCACTTCACAGTAAGCTCAGGCCATACAGCCGCAGCGAGCTGGCGAGCTCATGGCACGTGGCCACACCGCGTCAGCACGGACCCCACGGTGGCTGCGTCACGGCTCACGTGCACTGTGAGGACACTGGGGTTGCTAGAAACAGTGCTGGGGCAACCCTGTGCCTACACAAAATATTCTAATAAGAAACAAGACTTTCCATAAACTAGCGGTGATATGTTAATACGTCTGCAGCACTCAGAGGCCTGACAGCAGACACGGGACAGTGACAGCTGCAGCCGAATCAAGTGGTAGAACCCATGGGTGCAGGGACACAGGGTTGGGCGGGCCCAGCCGCAACAGGTACTCAGTTCTGTGGGGAGGGGAGGGACATGTTTAACCACAAAAGGGCCACCCATGTAGGACAGAAACAGAGGGCCTTTGCTGCAGAGAACTGGAGATGGGCTGAGAAGCCTCAGCCACCCACAGGCAGAGGGGCGAGGGCAGCCTGTTTCCCGGAGCCTGAGGTCAGCCAGGTTGGTGGCCCCACCTGCCAGGGCTTGGAGACAGCCACTGCCAGGTCGCCAGAGAGGACGTGACCTGGATCCCCCCACCCCATCTCCTGCCACCGTCCTCCACTGACCAGACAGGAGCTAGCCCCTTTCCGACAGTGCCTGGGAAGGGGACAGATCTGGCTGAGGCCCCAGATGTGCAGGCACCTGAGTTCCACCCACAGGTTTGGGCCCCGGCTGGCCTGACGCACTGGGTGGACACGGGCCGGGTTTCCGTGACCCACAGGCAACTTTGGCGCAGACGGGCTGAGAACTCCGCTCAGGGGCCCCCGCCAGGCCTTGCTGTGAACATGTGCTGGAGTCTCGGGCAGAGCTGGCTGGCACAGATGGGCTGAGAACTCCGCTCAGGGGCCCCTGCCAGGCCGTGCTGCGAACATGTGCCGGGGTCTCGGGCAGAGTTGGCTGGCACAGATGGGCTGAGAACTCCGCTCAGGGGCCTCTGCCAGGCCATGCTGCGAACATGTGCCGGGGTCTCGGGCAGAGCTGGCTGGCACAGAAGACAGCCAGTGCGAGCCTAACTGCAAATGGGCTCAGGTTCTCTTTTTCTGTTAAAGTATAGGAGTTACTGAAATTAAATACCCAACTTTAGAAATACGGTCTGATACAAACCAGAAAATGACCCTTTGATTATGAAGCAACTTGGTGTTCAGGCAACACCAGAAAGAATCAAGAAGTCAAATCCATCCAAAGCCAGAAGGTTCTCACTTCCTACTTTGTGTTCCACTTTTTTTTTTTTTTTTAAGGGAAATGAACTGGCATATACGAATACAAACACGAAAACATCCTGCTAGGGAATGGTCATTTTCTGATGATATCTGTGTTCAGAAGGGATTGAAATTTATGCATTTACCTGTTTGAACTCAGAAAGGCCCCACGCTCGCCTCCCTCCCAGCCTTGCCGGGAACGCCGTCCCACTCAGGGGTTCAATGCAGAAACACCCTCCTAAGGGAAAACGGGACACCACTCCCTACCCAGGAGACGCCCCCACAGGGCTGGAGCCTCTATTTGAAGCCCATTTCTAAGGACACCACACGCAGGCCTTCGCCGACCTAAGAGGCAGGATGATGCCCTCTGTCCCGAGAGACCACTGAACACGGCCCAGGGGTCTTCTCATCAAAATTCATTTTTTTGCCTCTGATTTTCCACCAATCAAGTCTCCAAATCCCAGTTTCTCCAATGGTTCTTGTAGCATCAATTTTCTAAAAGAAAAAGAGAAAGCTGTCAGGGCGGGAGGTGCAGAGAGGACGAGAGGGGCCCTTGCAGGCCCCGGCTTCTCACCGCACACCAGGGGTCCTGCCACCTCCATCTACGTCCTGGGAGAGCGGCCCCTTGGCCTCGGCCCCCGTGGCTGGTGCCTTCCCCACTGGACAGAGTCAACAGGACAATGAGGACATGACCACCTAGAGACGTCCCAGGGCCTAAGGCCTGGGGCCTCTTGGGATGCCCAAGAGGGGCAGCTGCACCTGCTGCCCCCAGCACACAACACTTCCCCACGTCCTGGTAAAAGATGTATCTGGACAACAGCTTCACGCTGACCTCTCAGACTTGCCTTGATTGGCAGGATAATGACCCCTGAAGATGTTCACGACCGAATTCCTGGAACCTGTACCCGCCACCGTCCACAGCACCCTGGCAGAGGAGACCTCAGGCTGCCATCCACCATCCACGGCACCCTGGCAGAGGAGACCTCAGGCTGCCATCCACCCAGACGGAACTGAGACTCAGGTTGACAGTTACCTGATCTTTTTTTTAGAGACAGGGTCTCACTTTGTCTCCCAGGCTGGGATGTAGTGGTGTGATCAGCGGTTCAAGTGATTCTTGTGCCTCAGCCTCTCGAGTAGCTGGGACTACAGGTGCACATCACCACGCCCAGCTAATTCTTGTAGTTTTAGTAGAGATGGGGTCTAACCGTCTAACCACATGGGTCAGGCTGGTCTCGAACTCCTGACCTCATGTGATCACCCGCCTTGGTCTCCCAAAGTGCTGGGATTACAGGCATGAGCCACACGGCCCGGCCAGCTAATTTTTTTTTTTTTTTTTTTTTTTTTTTGAGATGGAGTCCTACTCTGTTTGCCTAGGCTGGAGTGCAGCAGCATGATCTCAGCTCACTACAACCTCCACCTCCCAGGTTCAGGCAATTCTCCCTGCCTCAGCCTCCCAAGTAGCTGGGATTACAGGTGCCTGCCACCATGCCTGGCTAATTTTTATATTTTTAGTAGAGGTGGGGTCTCACCATGCTGGTCTTGAACTCCTGACCTCAAGTGATCTGCCCACCTCGGCCTCCCAAAGTGTTGGAATTACAGGCGTGAGCCACTGCACCCAGCCAGCTAATTTTTTAAGAAATTTTTTGTAGATACAGGGTTTCACTATGTTGCCCAGGCTGGTCTTGAACTCCTGAGCTCAAGTGATTCTCCTGCTTGGCCTCCCAAAGTGCTGGGGCTACAGACGTGAGCCACCACATCCTGCCAAAATAATTCCCAGCTGTTTATCGCAGTGCAGCCATCTTTGAGGCGTGAAATTCACGACTCAGCATGACTCTTTATGGGCCCCACGCTCTTCAGGACAATAGTAACGATCACCTGAACTCACACATGGTGACAGGCCCCCCGATCCTGCTTTGTGCTTTACAGGGATGGCGTCCTTTACCCTCCCCATAACCCAGCCAGGAGGCCCGGCATCATCCCACGAGGCCCCCATGCACTCTGTGCTGCCGGCAGTGGGTGAGGCTGCTCCACCAGCGTGTCTGTGTGACACCCGGTGCCTAGTCCCCAGGACAGGACGCGAACTTCTAAATCACTGCAGAGGCTTGAGATCTCAGACCACGGTGGTCATCTGAAACACACCTGTATTTTCACATCAGGCTAACATGGTCCAAGTCCTCACGAGACAACTTTAAAAACTCTATTGTGGTCCATTTTCTAAAACAGACACACACGGAGGTGGGAATAAAGTAACGTCTAGGATTTTAGCACAGAAGGAAAAAGGAAGAAAAGAAATGGCTAAACACAGGGTGGGTGCCAGTTATGAGAGGCAGACTATCCTCAACTTCTGTATGTTTGATGATTTTCATGAACAAATAACCAATCAAAATTCTACGGTCAAAATAACTGACCTTATAGAAACAGCAGGATTTTTAAAAAGAAAAAAAAAAAACAACAACAAAAAACAAAAAACAACAAAAGGCTGGGCGCAGTGGCTCACGCGTGTAATCTCAGCACTTTGGGAGGCCGAGGTGGGCGGACCATGAGGTCAGGAGATCGAGACCATCCTGGCTAACACGGCGAAACCCCGTCTCTACTAAAAATACAAAAAATTAGCCGGGCGTGGTGGCGGGCGCCTGTAGTCCCAGCTACTTGGGAGGCTGAGGTGGGAGAATGGCGTGAACCTGGGAGGCGGAACTTGCAGTGAGCTGAGATCGCGCCACTGCACTCCAGCCTGGGCGACAGAGTGAGACTCCGTCTCAAAAAATAATAAAAATAAAAATAAAAAAACAATGAAATCAGAACACATGCCCTGAACATTTGCCTAAACATTGCCTGGCCAATCTGCGAGACCACCTGAGGCACTGGCCCTGGCTCCCTTCCTCCCAGCTGTCCTCAGGAGTCTGAAGTGGAAGCTGAGCATGAAGCAGGAGGCCTGCTCACACCCTCACATGAACACAGCCCAATTCACACCGTCTCTAAAGCCTGGCAGCGCCATGGAGAAATTCTCAGTTCCAGTTTTCTAAAGACGCATTAATTTAAGACTAATTTAAACACGTGGCTCCAGCCAGCGTGCTACTTAAACAATCAGAGATGGTAAGAGACAGATTCAGTGTGGCCCTTGGACAAATGTGAGCCCTGGAAGAGCCTAAGCAACAGCCCCAAAGGCAGAACGTGGCCTCATTGGAAGTCCACACCGCTGAAAAGGCCCATCATCCTTACAGCCCCAAATGTACAGGAGGTCCACACCACTGAAAAGGCCCATCATCCTTATGGCCCCAAATGTCCACACGAATAACCCCGAACACACCTGTGTGGCCCGAAAGGCACAGCGGATTTTTGCCTTGAGGGAAATGTCTGAGTATGTTATGGGAAAATGAAAAGGGCTCAAAGTGGATGGGTGAATTGTCAACCTGTCTTCAGCAGAGACACAGCTGTCTGAAGACCAAAATGCTTAGTGAGCTAATCATGGCCTCGAAAAGCAAAAATAAAAGCTCCCACCACCATCATATAATTATATGCTACATGCTTTTTTTGCATAAGGGATTAGAATAGCTCTTATTTTAAGTAAAAGCTGTGGGGATCATAGCTACAAACGCGTTTGTTTTGTTTAAAAGTGAGCGTTGGTGAGTTTTGGTTACGACAGGAAGAATCATTCATCTTTCATCATTTCTTAAATAGTCTATTGTCCTCCCTGTCACATTCCCAACAACTCTAAGTGGAGCAAAACAACCCAGTGCATATTTTTAACATCTGAGAATGCGAAAGAAATAAACTGTATACCCACGACCTTCAGTCTTTTGACTCAGTCAGCATTTTTATGATGCACGATTTGGAAACCTTAATGACAGGTCGGTAGCAACCAAATGTGGAAAGAAAATGCTCTCAGGAACGCAATCATGTATAACGCTATCGCTCAAGAAGAGGTTCCCAAGATTGTGAAACAGCTTTTGGTACAATTTCATCTGATAAGCCTCCATTTCAAGGGCAAACAATTCTACAGTCCTGAAAAACACAAGCTGAATTCCAGACCTGAAAAAGACACACTGTAATGGCCTTTTAGGAAAAAAAGTTTTAATTGGAGTAGTGGGAGGTGGAAGTCATATCGCTTAGCTGTACTCACCTCTCCATCCTGCATTCTAAATATTCTTTTGATTCATTTCTGCACAAAGCATTTTCAAAATTATTGTTATGAAGACACTTCATGAATTTCTCTTTAAAGCTTTTACATTCACCTAGAATGAGAAAGAAAACAGCATGTTCTTTTCAGAGTGAAACGTGATGCAACCACATAACAGCCTTAAGAGCTGCGCTGCTTTTCCTTTCAAAACTTGTTTCCTCAGGCCGGGCGCAGTGGTTCACACCTGTAATCCCAGCACTCTGAGAGGATCACCTGACCCCAGGAGTTTGAGACCAGCCTGGGAAACACAGTGAGACCTCCATCTCTACCAAAAAAAAACTTAAAAGTTAGCTAGGTGTGGCGCACGTCTGTGGTTCCAGCTACTCAGGAGGCTGAGGCAGGAAGATTGCTTGAGCAAAGGAGTTCGAGGCTGCAGTGAGCTTGATCACATCACTGCACTCCAGCCTGGGCAACAGATCAAGACCTTATCTCCTAAAAATAATCCAGGCTGGGCGAGGTGGCTCACACCTGTAATCCTAGCACTTTGGGAGGCAGAGGTGGGCGGATCACCTGAGGTCAGGAGTTCAAGATCAGGTTGGCCAATTTGGTGAAACCCCATCTCTATTAAAAATACAAAAATTAGCCAAGCATGGTGGTGGGTGTCTGTAGTCCCAGCTACTTAGGAGGCTGAGGCAGGAGAATTGCTTGAACCCGGGAGGCGGAGGTTGCAGCGAGTCGAGATCACACCACTGCACTCCAGCCTGGGTGACAGAGTGAGACTCCATTTCAAAAATAAATAAATAAATGATCCAACCTGGGCAACATGGGGAAACTCCATCTCTAAAATAAAAAATAAAAAAATAATAATAATTAGCTGAGTGTGGTGCTGCACACCTATAGTCCCAGCTACTCTAGACAGGAGAATCGCTTGAACCCGGGAGGCGGAGGTTGCAGTGAGTCGAGATCACGCCACTGCACTCCAGCCTGGGCGACACAGGGAGAGTCCATTTCAAAAATAAATAAATAAATAATCTAGCCTGGGCAACATGGGGAAACCCCATCTCTAAAAAAAAAAAAAAAAAAAAAAAAAAAAATTAGCTGGGTGTGGTGCTGCACACCTATAGTCCCAGCTACTCCAGAGGCTGAGATGGGAGACTCCCCTGAGGCCAGAAAGGAAGGAGGCCGAGGCTTCAGTGAGCTATGATTGCACCACTGCACTCCAGTCTAAGCAACAGAGTGAGACCCTGTCTCAACACAAAAACAATCAAACCCAAACTTGTTTCCTTCATAAACATGCTGAAAACAACAATGGAAAAAACCCACAGTGAGGTAAAGTCAGCCCGGTACAAGGTTAAGCGGCAATCCAGGTGATAGTCACAGGACAGTTCAGAGTAAAAATTCTTTCATTTTTGCTGTTTGAAAATGTCACAATAAAATGTTGGGAAAGAAACAGTAATTCACAGATCGTTTTTCTTTTCTTTTTTCTTTTTTTTTTTGAGACGTTGTCTCACTCTGTCGCCCAAGCTGGAGTGCAGTGGCCCGATCTCGGCTAACTGCAACCTCCGTCTCCCGGTTCAAGCGATTCTCCTGCCTCAGCCTCCCGAGTAGCTGGGACTACAGGCGAGGCACATCACACCCGACTAATTTTTGTATTTTTAGTAGAGACGGGGTGTCCCCATGTTGGGCAGGCTGCTCTCGAACTCCTGATCTTAAGTTCGAGCCTCCCAAAGGGCTGGGATCACAAGCGTGAACCACCGCGCCCGGCCCACACAGATCCTTTTTCGAAGCCTTCATGTCCACGGAGGCAATTTAACGGCTAACCCCACACCGGAATCTGGCCAGAAGCATTGGGAGATCAGCAGCACTTTTGAGCTTTGCAGCAGACACCGCTAGGCACCGTCTAAGCCCCGGCTGCAGCTGCGGGCTTCGTGGCCGCCGAATGCCCCGCTCTGCAAACCCGGGGCACAGACAGTCCTCCGGGTGATTCAGGGCGGAGCCGGGGACCCGGAAGCCTGACGCAAGGAGTCGGTGTCGCTGCCCTCGTCACGGGGGCCACGGCAGGGTCCATGCCGCAGCAGTGACCCGCGGCTGTGGGGTGAGCGGGGGGGGGGGTGGGGGGGCCGCCGTGCCTCAGTTTCCCCGCCTGCACCGTGCTAGATGCCGGCACCCCATAGGGCTCCGCGCTGGGCCGCGACCCAGACCTCCCATCCCAGACCCCTGCCCGCCGACCTTCCGCCGCTCACCTAAGTGATCCAGCGGGAAGCTGCCCTTGTCCGGGGGCCGCGGCTGGAAGCTCTTGGTCCCGAAATTCATGGCGGTCGACATGTTGGCGACGCCGGAGTCTGCGAACGCCTTGCGGGCGTACGCAGGGCGGCCGGCGGAGCGCCGAGCAGGCACCGCCCGGGAGCGCCGAGCACGTCGAGCGGGCCCCGTCCCCGCCCCTTGCCCAGGCCCGGCCCCGCCCCCTCGGAGTCAGCAAACTCCTGAGCCCTGGTGGGCGCTGCCCGGGCTTTCCCGTCCCCTGGGACCCTCACAGCAGTCGGTAGCAGAATCAGCTTTTGGAACGGGTGAGAAACCGAGGCCCAGAAAAGTTCAGCGAATTGCCCGAGGGGACACAGAGGTGCCGGCGTCTCTGCATCCCAGGTGTCTGCTGGGGCCTCGGTTTCCCCATCGCACAGAGGCCTCATCACGGGGCCCATCTGGGGAGGAAGGAGGCACAGGAGGGACAGGAGAGCCTGTGGACTCGCTGCCTGCGACTGCTGGAGCCAGGTGCCACCACCGAGCAGCTTCAACAACAGGAATGTACTCTCAGTCCTGGGGCCCGGAGTCCAAGCAGTGGGCAGAGTGGGGGCCCTGGGGACAGTCCCAGCCTCGTAGCTTCTGGAAGCCGCCAGCCTCTGAGGTTGCTTGGCTTGCAGAAGCACCACCTGGTCTTGGCCCCTACATTCCCATGGTGTCCTGCGCATGTCCAAATTTCCTATTTTTATTTATTTATTTGAGACAGGGTATTGCTCTGTTGCCCAGACTAGAGTGCAGTGGCTATTTGAGACAGGGTATTGCTCTGTTGCTCAGACTAGAGTGCAGTGGCTATTTGAGACAGGGTATTGCTCTGTTGCCCAGACTAGAGTGCAGTGGCGTGATCACGACTCACTGCAGCCTCGACCTCCTGGGCTCAGCGATCCTCTCACCCCAGCCTCCTGAGTAGCTGGGACCACAGGCACACACCACCACACCAGGCTAATTTTTGTATTTTTCGTAGAGATGGAGTCTCCCTATGTTGCCCAAGCTGGTCCTTAACTCCTGGGCTCAGGCAATCCTCCTGCCTCAGCCTCCCAAAATGCTGGGATTATAGGCATGAGCCACCATGCCCAACCTAAATTTCCTCTTTTTATAAGGATAGCAGTCTTGTTGGGTTAGGGGCTGTCCCAATAACCTCATCTTAACTAATTACATCAGCAGCAACCCTATTTCTTTGTTTTGTTTTTTCTAAAACGGAGTCTCTCTCTTGTTGCCCAGCCTGGAGTACAGTGGCTGGATCCTGGCTCATTGTAACCTCCACCTCCCAGGTTAAAGCAATTCTCCTTCCTCAGCCTCCCAAGTAGCTGGGATTACAGGAATGCACCAATACACCCAGCTAATTTTTTTTTTAAATTTTTTTTTTTGAGATGGAGTCTCGCTCTGTCGCCCAGGCTGGACTGCAGTGGCGCAATCTCCACTCACTGCAAGCTCCGCCTCCTGGGTTCACGCCATTCTCCTGCCTCAGTCTCCCGAGTAGCTGGGACTACAGGCGCCCGCCACTATATCCGGCTAAGTTTTTTTGTATTTTTAGTAGAGACGGGGTTTCACTGTGTTAGCCAGGATGATCTCGATTTCCTGACCTCGTGATCCACCGCCTCGGCCTCCCAAAGTGCTGGGATTACAGGCGTGAGCCACCGCGCCTGGCCCCTTTTTTTTTTTTTTCAAGACAGAGTCTCGCTTTTTAACCCAGGCGGACGTGCAATGGCGCAATCTCAGTTTACTGCAACCTCCACTTTCCGAGTTCAAGAGATTCTCCTGCCTCAGCCTCCCGAGTAGCTGGGATTACAGGCATGCGCTACCACGCCCGGCTAATTTTTTTTATTTTTAGTAGAGACGGGGTTTCACCATGTTGCCCAGGCTGGTCTCGAACTCCTGACCTCAAGTGATCCGCCCACCTCAGCCTCCCAAAGGGCTGGGATTACAGGCATGAGCCACTGCCCCCGGCACCTATTTCCAAAGCAAAGGTCACATCCTAAGGTCCTGGTGGCTTCACCATACGAATGGGGGTGGAGGGTAGTTACAACTCAACCTAGGACAGAATGAAAGTGTATTGTAAGCGGTAAGGCCCAGCATTTGCGTGTCGATGTTGTCATGGCAACAGCAGTCGTAGTAGGAAAGGGCTCAGTGAAGACTCCAGCTTCTACCTGCGGAGTCTCTCCCAGCCCTGAAGCTGTACCCACATGCCCTGGCCATGAGGAAGTCGAACACTGGCCCTTTTAGAGCGCCATGGGCGGCCCAAGCTCCAGCCTCCACTCACTTATCCATCCCACCCATTTCACAATCACTGGCCAGGCCCTCGTGGTAAGCACAGTGGGTCCCCAGCAACACTGACTTCGCTGCCTGGCCCCCTCTGGACCCTGGTGAGACCTGAAACCACTGTTGCTTAGGAGCCAGTTCCTGCAACTTCCCAGGGGTTGTTTGCAGACAAGGGCTTGGTCAAGGCGGCCCAACAGCCCCCACCCTGGGGCCTGCCCTTCTTCAAGCCTGGCCCAGGCGTCCCCTCCCCATGAGGCTTCCAGTTCTCCCCCTTGTGGGCCCTGGTGAGCCTGCCCCTCTGCAACGCACACCATTAGATTCCTGCGCCCGAGGTCGGACTCTGCTCCGTGTGCCCAGAGCTGAGCCGCAAGTCTGGCACTGAATGTTTCTGAACCGCAGGGCAGTGGGGACCTCACGCCAAGGCCCCAAAGGGAGGGCCCAGGGCTGCAGAAATCCGGTTGTCAGGGCCTTGATTGGCCTGGGGCTCTGGGCCCACTGAAAACTACAAAAGGAAAATTGCACCTTGTTCCTGTCATATAAACAACTATGTTTACATGGCTAGAACCAAGGGCCCACACACTGGGTTACTCATTAATACGTTTCCAGGGCTGTGAACAATGGGAGCTTTTATTACCCAGCAAAGAAGCTCACTCACTTGACTGCAGCAGCCGCTTAGCAGTGGAAGGACAGCCCCTCCCTTGGGGCTGCCCTAAGCCTCTCTGTCTGGGAGCCCCGAGGGACCTGTGGCCTGGAGGTGACAACCAGCTTTTAATTGACTGTCACCTGGCAAATGATTATTGCTTTATATGAGATCTTTAGCTGGGAGAGAAGAGGAAAGAATTTTATGAGCAGTTCACCGGTGTAAAAAGTGGGGAAGGGGCTGGGGGCGGTGGCTCACACCTGTAATCCCAGCACTCTGGGAAGTCGAGGTGGACGGACTACTTGAGCCCAGGAGTTTGAGACCAGCCTTGGCAACATGCTGAAACCCTACGTCTATAAAAAAATACAAAAATTAGCCGGGTGTAGGGGCACACACCTGTAGTCCCAGCTACAACATGCTGAAACCCTATGGCTATAAAAAATACAAAAATTGGGCCGGGCATGGTGGCTCACACCTGTAATCCCAGCACTTTGGGAGGCTGAGGCGGGCAGATCATGAGGTCAGGAGATTGAGACCATCCTGGCTAACACAGTGAAACCCTGTCTCTACTAAAAACATAAAAAATTAGCCAGGTATGGTGGCGGGCGCCTGTAGTCCCAGCTACTCAGGAGGCTGAGGCAGGAGAATGGCGTGAACCCAGGAGGCGGAGTTTGCAGTAAGCCGAGATCACGCCACTGCACTCCAGCCTGGGCGACACAGCAAGACTGTCTCAAAAAAAAAAAAAAAAAAAAAAAAAATTAGCCAGGTGTAGGGGTGCACACCTGTGGTCCCAGCTACAACATGTTGAAACCCTATGTCTATGAAAAAATACAAAAATTAGCTGGGTATAGGGGCACACGCCTGTAGTCCCAGCTACCCCGGAGGCTGAGGTGGGAGGATCATCTGAGCCCTGGGAGGTCGAGGCTGCAGTGAGCCAAGATCTTGCCACTGCACTGCAGCCTGGGCAAAAAAGTGAGACCTTGTCTACAAGAAAAAAGGAAAAGCTCAGAGGAGGGAACAAACCTTGTTTGAGCCCCAGCAATCAAGGCATTGCAGGCATTTTCCATCTGGATCCCCAGAGCCTGGAACAGTGCCTGGCACGCTGGACATGCTCCGTTTATAGCTCGCAAATGAATGAATCCAGTTAAGTAGGTCTTATTATCCTCATCTGACACAGAGAAACAGACTCACAGGGGTCACATCCCTTGCTGAAGCTTACGTGGCCATGTTTGCGTTATCTGCTGCTGCATAACAAAGCACCCCAAGCTTAGCAGCACCCCAAGCTTAGCAGCAGTCATTACCAGTGAACTTGCACTTGGGCAGGGCTTGGTGGAGACACTCCATGGGGCCTCGGCCGGGTTAGCTCCACTTCGGACTGGAGGATCCACTCACGATGGTGCATGTGGCTGGCAGGCAGGTGGGCTCAGGGTCGGGTGGAAGCCAGGTTCCGTGGGCCTGGGTTCCCCGCCACATGGGCCCCTCTACGAGCTGCTGGGCTTCCCCACAGCATGGCAGCTGTGTCCACGGCACAGGTGTCCCGGGGAACCAAGAGGAAGCTGCATCACTGTTTGCGATCCAGCCTCCACTGTGGCCACAAGTGCCCATCCAGATTCAAGGAGTCAACTAAAGGAAAATTTTGCTTTCGATGAAGTAAAGTTAGTTTTATTCAGATTCCTATTGAGCATTGCAATCCGGGAGGGTGTTTCAGAGTTTCCGTTCGACTGCTCCGAAGCAATGTTTGGGGCCACAGCTTATCAACAGGTGGCAGAGGCTCTGCACCTGCCCAGGGGGCACCTTAGAGCCAAATCCGATCGTCAAAGTTTCGGTGCAAGAGTCCATCTCGTCATAGATTATAGCCACTGATCCTGTCAGACGTTATCTTATGTGCAGGAGGAGGCAAGGGCTAGGATCGTTGACCTTATCTTTTTAAAAAACGCAGTGATTTGGCCGGGTGTGGTGGCTCACACCTATAATCCCAGCACTTTGGGCGGCCAAGGTGGGCGGATCATCTGAGGTTAGGAGTTCAAGACCAGCCTGGCCAGCATGGTGAAACCCCGTCTCTACTACAAATACAAAAATTAGCTGGGCGTGGTGGTAGGTGCCTGTAATCCCAGCTACTCGGGAAGCTGAGGCAGGAGAATCGCTTGAACCCGGGAGGCGGAGGTTGCAGTGAACCGAGATCACACCACTGCACTCCAGCCTGGGCAACAAAGAGGGAAACTCCGTCTCAAAAAAAAAAAAAAAAAAAAAAAAATGCAGGGATTCAAGCAAGAGCCGTGGGCACCTGCGCCATGCCTGCTCAGTCTCCAGGACATTCTTCCAGGGGGCGCGCCCAGTCACTGAGGCAGGGCTCACACTTCTTTTCACACAGTTGCAAGGATGCCTTAAACTAAATTTCTGGAAACCGGGTCACTGAGCCAAGGGACGGTTCCTTTTTGATGTCTGGTGGATCTCCAGTGCACTGCAAAAGCTTCCCGTGAAACTCCACAGGTGGAATGAGCAAACACGGCTTCTGGCCTCTGCTCCTTTGTGTCCCAAAGCGGGAAGACCACAAGCCCTCCTGTGGAGGGAGAAGCGCAGTGTTACATTACATTACCCAAAGACAGTGTGGTTGGGAGAATCTGTGTGGCCATCTCTGGAAGCTGCCATCTGCCACAGCTGACAGGTGCGGGGCTGAGTTTGGAACCAGGTCTGTCTGACTCCAGCCCCTCCGGGGGAGCCCACCTACCCACGCACCTCACCCACCCTACCTCTGATGTCAGGGGCAGGCAGGACCTGAGCCAGCCAATCAGAGCACTGCATTCCTCCTGGTCACAGAGATGGCTCAGGGCTGAGTATCTGACTGGCAGGGCTGGACCAATCAGGTCTGATCAGAACAGTCCCAGGTTCCACTTCAGTAGCCAGGCTGCAGTCGGCACACGTCTCTGCAGGGCGCTGGAGGTCCACTGGACATCAGAAAGCAACAATGCCTTGGCTCAGCCACCTGGTTTCTAGGAATTTATTTTAAGATATCCTTGCAACTGTGCCCATCCTTGCAAGTATGCACACACATATTTTTATCAGGATGTTCTGTGACCGCCTAAGATTGGAAACAATGTAAATATGCAAATATGCATACCCAGCCATGCCCCCCAGAGCAAGCAACACGCACAGGCAGCTGTTAGAGGAGTACTGTTAATTCCCCAATAACAGTTACTTTTTTTTTTTTTTTTTTTTTTTGGGACGGAGACTCTGTCACCCAGACTGGAGTGCAGTGGCGCCATCTCAGCTCACTGCAAGCTCCGCCTCCCGGGTTCACGCCATTCTCTTGCCTCAGCCTCCCGAGTAGCTGGGACTACAGGCGCCCGCTATCACGCCCGGTTAATTTTTTGTATTTTTAGTAGAGATGGAGTTTCACCATGTTAGCCAAGATGGTCTCGATCTCCTGACCTCGTGATTCGCCCGCCTCAGCCTCCCAAAGTGCTGGGATCACAGGCATAAGCCACTGCGCCTGGCCAACGAGTTACTTTTAAAAGAGAGCTGGGCACTGTGGCTCACGCCTGCAATCCCAGTGCTTTGGGAGGCCAAGGCAGGTGGATCAGTTGAGGTCAGGAGCTCAAGACCAGACTGGCCAACATGGCAAAACCCCATCTCTACTAAAAATACAAAAATTAGCTGGGTGTGGTTGCATATGCCTGTAATCCCAGCTACCCGGGAGGCTGAGGCAGGAGGATCACTTGAACATGGGAGATGGAGGTTGCAGTGAGCCAAGATCGTGCCACTGCACTCTAGCCTGCATGACAAGAGTGAGACTCCATCTCAGATAAAAAAGAAAAAGAAAAAGAGGCCGGCCCGGCGTTGGCTCATGCTAGTAATCCCAGCGCTTTTGGAGGCTGCCACGGTAGGACTGCTTGAGCCCAGGAGGAGTTCAAGACCAGCCTCTAGACTCTGTTTCTAAAAGAAACTTACAAAATTCCCAGCACTTTGGGAGGCCGAGGCAGGCGGATCACGAGGTCAAGAGATCGAGACTGTCCTGGCCAACATGGTGAAACCCCATGTCTACTAAAGATACAAAAAGTAGCCGGGCGTGGTGGCGGGCGCCTGTAATCCCAGTTACTCGGGAGGCTGAGGCAGGAGAATCGCTTGAACCCGGAGGCGGAGGTTGCAGTGAGCCGAGATCATGCCATTGCCCTCCAGCCTGGCAACAGAGTGAGATTCCGTCTCAAAAACAACAACAAAAACCCAAAACTTAAAAAATCGGGCCAGGTGCAGTGGCTTACACCTGTAATCCCAACACTTTGGGAGATCAAGGCAGGAGGATTGCTTGAACCCAGGAGTGTGAGACCAGCATGAGCAACATAGTAGGACCCCCATCTCTACATAAATAAATAAATAAAGTTAGCTGGGCTTGGTGGTGCATGCCTGTAGTCCCAGCTATTTGGGAGGCTGAGGTTGGGAGGATGGCTTGAGCCCCGGAGGTGGAGGCTGCAGTGAGCCTGTACTCACAGCACGGTACTCCAGCCTGGGCAACAGAGCGAGACCCTGTCTCAAAAACAAAATGCAGAAAAAACAAAAGTGTTCCCTGAATTAATTAAGTAAGCTTTGCTAGGCAGGTAGGACCCCCAACCTACCCAGTAGTGGCCCTGGTATGAGGCACTCCCTCCCCACCGCAGCCGCCCAGCCCTGGTGGTGAGGCTGTACAGCAGGATAGAGGTAGTGAGCTCCCCACCACAGGAGGCGTGCAACTGTGCCTGGGGCTTTCCCTCCCAGCCAATCAAGGGGGACCAACCCCGGGAGGGGTGAGGGCCTCAGGCTGCCTCATCTCCGTGGTTTGTATAGGGCATGGGCAACGCCCCAGAGACGGGCCGTCGGGAGGGTCCCGCCCGCTGGCGCCGGCTCCAGCTGCCTCATGTCAGGGCAGGCTGTGCAAAGCAGGCCCGGCCGCTTCTGCTGCCAGCAGCCCTCCCACCCCTCACCGCGGTTTAGGAGACAGATGGACAGGGCTCGTAAACCCTGCCACCTGCCACCCGGCAGCCCTTCCACGTTCCTGTCCTCGCTCAGAGGGCTGCATCCCCTGCCTAGGCGGCAGCCCTCGAAAGGGAGCAGGCTGCTACCTGCGGTGAGAACACCCTCAGGCAGATGCAGGTGGCGGCCTGTGAGGGCTGTGGGATTTGAGGCCCCTCATGGGCCGCCCTGAGGTCTCACTCCTGTCCCTTGCCCCATGGGGAGCTGATCAGAGAAGAGCTGGGTGCACACGGATGGGGTTTGGGAGAGGCCTGCAAACCCTGAGCTCCACGCGGTCCCACTCAGAGCCTGTGAAAGGCAGGGGGCTCCCCTCCAAGCCAGGGCCTCAGCCCCAAAGCCCTGTGAATCCCAGTTCTGAGGGGTGGCCAAGGCCGAGGGGCCTGGACTGGTGGGTTCAGCAGAACCAGGGGCGGAACAGTCCACGTGCCACATCCTTCTCTCCGGACAGGAGACATGGATGCCTGACCCCAGAGGGCCCCCGTCCTGCCCTCCCCTCCCCGGCCCCGCCAGGGCCTCAGTCCCACATTCCACGCAGGCCTGCAGCTTTAAGCCGCCCGCTGGGGGCTGCCCTGCAAACTGCTCGTTCCACATTCTCGGGGTGGTGGGGTGGGTGGGGTGCGGGCACGCCCTCCCGGGGAGGCCTATAAGGGCGCGGGGGGGACGGGGCCCAGGAGGGGAGCGGGGCCTCACCAGCCACGTCCTCATGGCCCTGCTGCTCTTGCTGCTCCTGGGCCTCCTGGGGCTCTGGGGGCTGCTCCGCGCCTGCGCCCGAGACCCCTCCCCAGCCGCCCGGTGGCCCCCGGGGCCTCGCCCGCTGCCGCTCATCGGGAACCTGCACTTGCTGCGTCTGTCGCAACAGGACCGGTCCCTGATGGAGGTAGGTCAGGGAGCCCGGGCAGCTCTTGCCGCCTGGACAGCTGCCATGTCCTGGCCCCTCTCCTGGGGAAGCCCAGCCGTTTCCACTGCCTATTCCCACATGGTGCCGGGCCCAGCAGGAAGCCGGAGGGCCCACCCTGCTTTGGGGAAGGGAAAGCCGCCCCGTCCCACAGGGAAGCAGACACACTGAGTACGAAGAGGCCCTGGAGGTGCCACCCAGGGTCCGGCCCGGGAGCAGGAGTCTGGAGGGCTCCCTGGAGGAGGTAGCATCTGCTGAGAGCTCACAGGAGGCCGGGCTTAGGGACAGCACAGGGGAGGAGGGCCTGGGCCTGTCGGCTGCCTGCTCAGCCTCCCTCGGCCCTCAGGTGTTCAACAGCAAACACTTCCCACTTTTGAGCCTCTGTTTCCTCATCTGTGAGATGGGAAGAGGACCCGTGCCTCCTGGGCAGGGATGCTGAGGACAGAGGGTACGGGTACACGGCACGGGGCAGCCTGACCGGCACTGTCGCTCTGTCCTCGCTCAGGCAGGCAGGGTCAGTGGGACAGGACTGAACAGTCGGGCCCGGGTCCTGTCTCTGGCTGCCCCCAACTGCGGGCTGGGGTGCTGCTGGCTGGGCTGCAGCCGAGGACGGATCAGGGTCTCTGGGGGCCGAGCCTGTCAGGCCCTCACTCTGTGCAGACTCTGGCCTTTCAGAATGTGCCACCCCAGCAGCCAGCCAACCCCCAACCTTGCCGCCTGGACTCAGGGCTTGAGCCCCCCAGGAATTTTGGCTAAAAAGAAAATCCCACAACAGCCATGCCAAGCACCAGATGGCGAGGGGGCTCTGTGGGCTCCAGGCTGGACGCTGCCCCCTCCACCCTGCACCACCGGCTTTATGGCATCTAGGCGTCCCCCCTCCACCTGCCCCCATCTTCCCTCTGTCCCACCCCTACCCAGCACAGGCCCGGCCTGGGGGGACCTAAGGGGGGGCCTTGTGGGTGAGGGCTGCCCGGGTGACCCCCGCCATCCCTGCCAGCTCTCAGAACGCTATGGGCCAGTGTTCACCGTGCACCTGGGGCGCCAGAAGACGGTGGTGCTGACAGGGTTCAAGGCGGTCAAAGAGGCGCTGGTGGGCCCCGGGCAGGAGCTGGCCGACCGGCCTCCCATCGCCATCTTCCAGCTCATCCAGCGAGGTGGAGGTCAGTGTGTGGCCGGCGCTGCAGGGGCCTGCTGGGTGTGGGGGCACCTGGATCCCAGGAGGGGTGGGGGCTCCAGCAGCGGGAGAGGCTCCCAGGGGCAGAGCAGGCAGGACCTGGGCCTCTGGGCTGGTGCTGAGGAGGGCCAGGTGTCCACACAGCAGGTCAGGTGCTCAGGACCAGCAAGCCGGGGTCTTTTCATCCCAAGTCAAGAGGGGCCGGGGCCAGCCCAGGGGGACGGGAGTGGGGATGGGGGTGAGGGCCCAGCCAGTCTCGCTGCCCCGAGGTCAGCCTGCTCACTTTCTGCCCACTCGCCCGGTGGGGCTGGCTGGGGTGGGAACCTGGGCTCACCGGGCACTGTGTCTGCCCACAGGCATCTTCTTCTCATCCGGGGCGCGCTGGAGGGCTGCCCGCCAGTTCACAGTGCGTGCCTTGCACAGCCTGGGCGTGGGCCGGGAGCCGGTGGCTGACAAGATTCTGCAGGAGCTGAAATGCCTCTTGGGGCAACTGGACGGCTACAGAGGTGAGCAGGGGGCCGGGGATGCCCCTCCCCGGGCCTGGATGTGCCTGAGGCCCGTCTCCCTTACAGGCCGGCCCTTCCCGCTGGCCCTACTGGGCTGGGCTCCCTCCAACATCACCTTCGCGCTCCTCTTCGGCCGCCGGTTTGACTACCGGGACCCCGTGTTTGTGTCCCTGCTGGGTCTCATCGATGAGGTCATGGTCCTCTTGGGGTCCCCTGGCCTGCAGGTGAGGAGCTGCCTCCCGTCCTCGGGGTGGGGTGGAGCCCGGGGCGCTGGGCGTGCAGCGGGAGGACGGGGGCCCCAGCGCTGTCCCCTCTCAGCTTCTCGGCCCTCCCACCTTGCAAAAGGAATCAGACGCAAGGGCCTGAATCAGGACCCATCTGACGTTAGCTGGTCGTGTGGCCTCAAACCAGCCCCTGTGCTCTCCAGGAAATGGGGGATCCTCATCTCCCCCACGCCCTCATCAGTAACAGATGCATCTGCTCAAGAGTGGGGGTGGAAGGCAGGCATGGCTTCCCCAGGATTGCAGAGGACTCCATGTCTGCCCCCAAGCCCTGACAGTCCAGGCACCTTCCTGCTGACGCCCTTTACAGTGCCCCAAAACCACAAAAGTTCACCCCTCTGATGTTTGGAACTCATGTGTATTTCATTTTGCTTCAAAATGTAAAGATTCCCTCTTTTTGGTCCTCACCGTATTTGATGTGCGTTTACCAAAGCCTGCATCTCAGGTGTTATACCTGCATCACGGCTGGATCCAGAGGCCACGGGTCCTGGTCCTTCTGGCTTCCCAGAGGCAGGGCTGTGACATGAGGGAGTGAGCAGCGGCGGGTTCATGAGCGAGAGCAGGGGGCACAGCTTCCACCCGTCCTAGCCAGGGTGAGACCACCCTGCCTGCTGGTGCAGCCAGGTGGGCCCAGAACCCACCTAGAAGATGGAGGCTGCACGGCACTGCATGGTCCGGGGCAGCCCCAGGGTAGCAGAGCGTTCCCTGGCCTTCCCTGCTGGTGCCAGCTCCTTACCATGGAGGTGCCGCGTGGAACTCGCTACTGGTGATCGCGGACGCTCCAGGAAGGCGAGTGGCATGAGGCGTGGCGGGGCTGCCACAGGCAGTCACGGAGCACCCGCTGGTGCCAGGCTTACCCCTCAGATACAGCCTCGTGGGCTGACTCCGTGGCGGCCCCGACTCTCCGAGGTGTGAGGTCTGCTCTGTCTTCCGTTCCATGACTCACAGGAGGTTCAAGGTTATTTCCACGGTGGCAGCTGCCTCCCTCCTCCCTCTCCAGGATGGAAAGAGGTCCTGCTGTGCAAACCTGCCTGGCTGTCCCCTTCCGGGGCACGGACGGGAGGTTTCCTGGCAGTTCCTGGTCCTCCCTTGAGGGCTAAGGGTCCCCGTTCTGTGGCCGCCTCCAGCACATCCTCCCAGAGTCCCTGGGCATGAACACAGCCGCTGGGGACGATCACCGCCTGCCCAGGGTGCAACCCTGGGGCTGCGTCCTTATCTCCGCTCCTCCTGCCTCCTGCCCAGCTGTTCAACGTCTACCCGTGGCTCGGGGCCCTGCTCCAGCTGCACCGGCCCGTCCTGCGCAAGATCGAGGAGGTCCGTGCCATTCTGAAGACCCTCCTGGAGGTGCGGAGGCCCCACATGCGCTCGGGGGACCCCGTGTGCAGCTATGTGGACGCCCTGATCCAGCAGGCACAGGTGTGCTGGGACCCGAGACCTCCTCGAAGGCCTGTAGGAGTCCTGAGGGACACCCCAGGGGAGCACGGCTGGGGAGGGGTCCATACCGGTCCTGCACCAAGCTCTGTACCTCCTGGCTGGGGGCCTCTCAGAGCCTCGGTCTCCTCGTCTGTGAAATGGGGCATCCATGGTGCCTGCCTCGAGAACGCTGGGGGATGGCTGAGCCCAGATCACTGAGGCATCCATAGTGGAGCCCAGGACTGGGCTGGGTCTGTGGGGTGGGGGACAGACCGCAGATCATCCCACGAGCCCTGCCCCATGCCTCTGCAGGGGGATGACCCCGAGGGCCTGTTTGCTGAGGCCAACGCGGTGGCCTGCACCCTGGACATGGTCATGGCCGGGACGGAGACGACCTCGGCCACGCTGCAGTGGGCCGCGCTTCTGATGGGCCGGCACCCGGACGTGCAGGGTGAGACCCCGGCGCCTGGCGAGACGGCTTCTTCTGCCCCCGGGGGACTCCCAGGGCTGAGGGATGGCGCTGCCACCCAAGCGGCCCACCCTTTGCCCCAGGCCAGGTGCAGGAGGAGCTGGACCGCGTGCTGGGCCCTGGGCGGCCTCCCCGGCCAGAGGACCATCAGGCTCTGCCCTACACAAGCGCCGTGCTCCACGAGGTGCAGCGGTTCATCACGCTCCTGCCGCACGTGCCCCGCTGCACGGCCGCCGACATGCAGCTGGGCGGCTTCCTGCTCCCCAAGGTGGGGCTGGGCCTCCCTTTCCCCTTCCATCTCCTTTGGGGTAGGCCTTGGCAGGGGTCCAGGGGCACTGGGACGGCTGAGCGTCTGGTGGGTGCTTGATGGCCCAGGGCTCCCCAACCGGAGGCAATAAAGGGAGTCTAGCCAGGAGCAGGAGGGAGGCAGCCCTCACCCCACAGCCCAGCACTTGGTCTGGCCAGCAGACCTGGCGCCTCCCTGCATGTCCTGGGGTCCCCTCCGTGTGTCCTGTGGGCATCCCTGTCCATGTGTCCTAGGGGGTCCCCTCAGTGTGTCCTGGGGGCCCCTCTATATCCTGGGGGGTCCCCTTGTGTGTTCTGGGAGGGTCCCTCCGTGTGTCCTGGGGATCCCGTGTGTGTCCTGGGAGAGTCCCCTGTGTGTGTCCTGGGGTTCCCCTATGTGTCCTGGGAGGGTCCCCTCTGTGTGTCCTGGAGGGTCCATCCGTGTGTCCTGGGGGTCCCCTCCGTGTGTCCTGGGGGGTCCCGTCTGTCCTGGGGGGTCCCATCTGTGTGTCCTGGGGGTCCCCTGTGTCCTGGGAGTCCCTCCGTGTGTCCTGGTGGTCCCCTCTGTATGTCCTGGGAGGGTCCCCTCTGTGTGTCTTGGGGGTCCCCTGTGTGTCCTGGGGGGTCCCCTCCGTGTGTCCTGGGGGGTCCCGTCTGTGTATCCTGGGGGGGTCCCCTCTGTGTGTCCTGGGGGTCCCGTCCGTGTGTCCTGGGGATCCCCTGTGTGTCCTGGGAGGGTGCCCTATGTGTGTCCTGGGGGTCCTCTCTGTGTGTCCTGGGGGGGTCCCCTCATGTGTCCTGGGGGTCCCCTTGTGTGTCCTGGGGATCCCCTGTGTGTCCTGGGGGTCCCTCTCCGTGCATCCTGGGTGTCCTCTCTATCCTTGGGGCTGTGTGCCCTGGGGTCACGTGGCCTCCCTGGGTTCGGGTGCCTCACCTGCAAGGTGGGCTAACACCAGGTGTGGTGGGTGTGGCAGGAGATACATCCTGGAATGAAACTTTCCGACCCAGGCCCCATCCCATCTTCCCCGGGGCCCCTCTCTCTGTGTCCCGGCTGCCCCCGCAGGGCACGCCCGTGATTCCCTTGCTGACCTCGGTGCTCCTGGATGAGACACAGTGGCAGACCCCAGGCCAGTTCAACCCGGGCCATTTCCTGGACACGGACGGGCATTTTGTGAAGCGGGAGGCCTTCCTGCCTTTCTCTGCAGGTCAGCAGCCCTTGGGGCCGGGGTGGGGCGGCACCTCCAGGGCTCCAGGGGTGGGACGGCCCCAGCTCCGCCCGCCGCCTCTGCACCCACCTCCTGATCTCAGGTTCTGAAGGCGGCTGTGCTGGCTGCTCCTCTGCTCCCCTGGGGAGGTCCCCACCCCTCCCTTCCAGGAGCAGGCCTGGTGCAGCCCACTCTGTGCCTGGACATACCCTGCAGGCCGCCGTGTCTGTGTTGGGGAGCGCCTGGCCAGGACCGAGCTCTTCCTGCTGTTTGCCGGCCTCCTGCAGAAGTACCGCCTGCTGCCCCCGCCTGGCATCAGCCCGGCCTCCCTGGACACCACGCCCGCCCGGGCTTTCACCATGAGGCCGCGGGCCCAGGCCCTGTGTGCGGTGCCCAGGCCCTAGGGGCTCCCCAGCCCCCAGGTCCTCCTGACTACTCCCCTCCCAGCCCCGGGTTCTCCCACCCTCTCCCCTCCCACCCCACAGCTCCGACTGCTCTGGGAGGGCCCTGAGGACTCCCACCCTCACCCCCACCCCCACAGGGTCAGCAACTGCTTCCGGTTACACCCAGGCCTCCCCCTGCCCGACCCTGTGGGACCCCCATCCCTCTGGTGCTGTCTGCAGCTCAGTCCCTGCCAGCCCCCAGGAGCACCTCCAGGGCCCTGCCCACCCTCCCACCCCTGAAGCTGCACTCCCAACCACCTAGCTCCCCCCAGGGCCCCCCAGCACCTGCAGCTGGGGCTGCAGGGAGACAACGGGTGGCTGCATCCAGCCAGAGATAGGTGCAGACGGGTGTCCTCAGTGTGCGAGCCCTGCACCCGCCAGCCAGGTCCTGGGACTCCTGCAGACCCCACTCCATTCCCGCTCCTGGAACACTTCCTACAGCTGTGCCTGGAGGCAGTCGGCCTGCAGTGCCAGACTCTGAGCCAAGCCACCGGGGCTGCCCGTGGTCCTCCATGCGTATGACAGGTGCAGGGAGGCAAGGCCCACATTCTCCTTCAGAGACAGGCACTGGAGCTGGAGGCTCCTGGGTCTGCCCCATTTCCTGGGGACCTGAGCAGACCTATTCCACTCCGGGCTGTTTTCCCCTCTGTGAAGTGGGTGATGATGACCCTGGGACCAGCAGGCTTTGCCAGGAAGGCGTGGGGTGCCGAGGAGTCCCAGACTGAGTGCTGTCCATCAAGGGTCCGGCCGGGACCAGGAGTATCCCAGGAAGGATGGAGGCCACTGTGCAAGGAAGCACTGCAGGGGCAGCCCCTGACCCCAGGAGGGTCTCTATGTGCTGAGCTCTCCCAGGCTGGGGCCACAGGAGGGATGTGGCGGGACAGAGACGCCCCAGGCAGGTCCTTCAGCACCTGAGCTTGGGGGGCCCACCTGCTACCTCCACACACCTGCCCGGGGGAACCCACAGAGCCCCTTTAGTGGCAGCCAGGCCAGTCTCAGGACGCCCCCCACCCGGAAGGCAAGATCCACCCAGCGCTGGGGCCCCAATCCCAGCCTCTATGGGACTCTTGCGCATCTGAAATTCAGACTGAATGGGGCCTGTCTGGCAAACCCTGGTAGAACCGGCCTATGTCCAGGCTGTTGGCCCTGGAGCTGGGGAGTGGACCCCAGGATGACCCAACGGGCTGTGCCCAGGGGAGAGGTGTGGTCACCGTTTGGCTGGCAGGTGGCTCTGGGCCGACCTCGGGACACCTGGCCTGTGGGGAGCCCTGGGCTTGGCTGTACAGACATAGAGGGTGTCGACACAGACCTCCCTGTCAGGACCAAGGGTCTCGCAGGGGAAGCATGGGGCTTCCTGCAGTGAGGGGTGGGCACCTCAGCCCCTGAAGACAAGCAGCACTGCAGTGGCAAAAACAGAAACGTTGACCGGGCACGGTGGCTCACGCCTGTAATCCCAGCACTTTGGGAGGCCGAGGCAGGAGAATCACGAGGTCAGGAGTTCGAGACCAGCCTGACCAACATGGTGAAACCCTGTCTCTACTAAAAATACAAAAAAAGTTAGCTGGGCATGGTGGCACGTGCCTGTAATCTCAGCTACTCAGGAGGCTGAGACAGGAGAATCGCTTGAACCGGGAGGCAGAGGTTGCAGTGAGTCGAGTTTGCGCCACTGCACTCCAGCCTGGGTGACAGAGTGATATTCCGTCTCAAACAAACAAAAGGAAATGTCGAGCCGCACGGTGGCGCGTGTGCTGGTGGCGGCGTGGTCGGCAGTGTGACAGTGACGCGTGTGCTGGTGGCGGCGTGGTCGGCAGTGTGACAGTGGCACGTGTGCTGGGGGCAGTATGATGGGACACCTGGTGTCTGAGACGGCCCTGGCCCCCGTCCCAGCGCTGACCATGCACTTGAGCAGCAGGCGGCCCCTCACCGAGAAGAAAGGATAAGCCGTGGCACGTTCCCACCTGCGCCACGTGAAGCGGCGCCCCAAGGTCAGGACGCGGTGGCCGGGACACACGGCTGCACGGCAGGCCTCACACTCCCGGGTGGGGCCGCTGCTACGGAGGCTGCTGGACCTGCTGAACCCGCTGCAAGGACAAGAAGGGAACGGAGGGATGGAGGCTCGGCTGCGTCCGCTCACATATTTCTGGGGAAGAGCAGGGACTGAGTGCTGGCTTCACTATTCTCCTCTCAGACATTTGAAATATGACACTGAAAATTTGAAGGGCAGAGAGAACAGGGTCCCAGCGCCAGGTGGGGCCACGCGACGCCCCGCCCAGTGTGACTGGTGAGCCCCTCTGGAGCTCTGGAGGGTGCAGAACATTCCAGGGCAGGGGCTGTGGAAAGTCCCTCCCAGCTGTTGTCAGGGCTCCTGGGTGGGGTGGAGGACTCAGGCCCCGCCCTCCCGGCCCTGCAAGGGACCCTCGTGCCCCTGACTTACATTGGCCTGGGGTATTCATCTCCTTGGGCCCAGGGGAGCCCGAGGCCCACGTGGGGAGGAAACTCTGACCCTTTCCCGCCCCGATTAATGGAGGCCCAGCCGACGTGAGGGACGCCAAGTACAGGGTGATGAGTGACAGCTGAGCTTCCCCTCAAAGCACTAAGACAATAAACGTAACCCCAACCCCGACCCTGACCCCGCTCGCCCGACTCACGCGACCTCTCACCCCATCTCACCCAGGAAGAAACAACCCAGCGAGATGACAGGGCTCCTCCACGGGGTACAGCCAGGGCCCCCCAAGTTAGGCGGTCCAAATGCCTCATCCTCAAGTGTAAACAAGCCTAGCTTAGTGAAAACAGAGTGAGCAGGTGTCAAATCTCCTTCAACTCACGCCCATGGGCGTGGGCAGGGGTGTGGGGTGGGTGGGAGGGAAGGGGGGGGCGCCGAGTGAGACCTGAACCCCGGAGGTGCCACCTTCTCAACCGGGCAGACCTGGGTGCCCCTGTTTCTCACAGCTGCACTCAGGCTGCCGGCCACGTGCACAGGCACATCCCGGGGGCTTGCTGGGAAATGCTGGGGCTTGGCACGGATGGGACAGGCCATTGTCTACGCCTCATTTCCAAGTGTTTCTTTGTTGCTATTTTTAAAAATTGTGATAAAATACATGTACAGAAACTACACCGTCAGCCATGTCTAAGTGCACAGTTCAGAGGCACAGGCACATTCACGGCGCTGCACAGCCACCACCGTCACCTCCAGAGCCTCCTCATCTTCCCAGGCTGAAGCTGCGCTTGGGTTAAACACCCACTCCGAGTCCCTCCCCAGACCTTCTCCTTCCTGCTCTGTGGGTGTGAAGGCTCTGGGGACCTCGAGTGAGTGGGGAGTGGTGGATTTGTCCTGCTTTATCCACGCACCTGCCAATGCGTCCTTTTCAAGGGTCCCAGAGAACTCAGGCGGCGGGAACTCAGGCGGTGGGCAGCCCACGAGCCCAGCTTCCTCACGCGTGGATTTCGGGAGATGCCTCTGTGGACATCCACCCCACGGTGCCCAGATGTCATGGGAGAGGCAGACACCCCGAACCCCATGGCTCACGACATGGCTGAGCTGCTCCCCGGACGTCTGTCCTCAGCAGCAGGCAGGACGCCGATCCTGGCCCCTGTACCCGCCTCTAGGTCTCCAGTGAAGGACCCTCCTGGGGTGGGCAGGCTGCTCTTGGCCCCAGATCTGCTTCTGGGTCTGAGGCTGGTCCTCAGCCGTGCCGCACGTGCTTCCCATTACCCTCCTAAGTCAAAGGCAAAACAAAACCACACAGTCCCCGAGCCATCTGCAAACCTCCCACAGCAAGCTCGGAGGGTGAGGCCCCCCCAACCACAGCAAGCTCGGAGGGTGAGGCCCCCCCAACCACAGCAAGCTCGGAGGGTGAGGCCCCCCTGCAGCAAGCTCAGAGGGTGAAGCCCCCCCACCACAGCAAGCTCGGACGGTGAGGCCATCTGAGTGCCGGGCTAGGAGGAGACCAAGCTTTACCCACGGAGACGCCGTTTAATAGAACCCAAGTGACCCAAGGGAGCTGCCAGGCCACCGCTCACCCACACCCGCAGGGCACACATATGCAGGGCCTGGGGGCCGCGTCCAGTGCGGCGGGGGTCCTGGTTCAGATGTCCTGAAGCTCCTCCCTCGGAGTGGACAGCCCCCATCAGGAAACTTCTGGAACCCAGAGGCTGGAAGCCCGCCTCACTCTGGGACCTGGGCCCTCCCCGTGATCGCTGGGGCTCCCTCAGAGCGGGGGGGTCTTCTTCCCACCTTGGATGCTGAGGGGGAAGGAGGGAAGACGCTGGGAGGGCTGGGTGGGCTCACCGGGCTTCAGAGGGCCGTAGGACTTGGACAGCTCAGCCCAGCGCCCAGCTGTCTCTCCGGGCAGGTCTCACGGATGCCCCGAGGCAGGCCCATCACTGGCCAAATTCCCCGTCCCTCCTGCCTGGACCCAGTCCCTTGTGAAATCTAAGCAAAGTCCTAGGGTGTCTGAGGTCAGAGTGCACCGGGTAGCTGCTGCTGCATAACAAGCGGGGGAGCGGGGTGGCCCAAGGCTCTGGATGCTGGGCCACAGGGGTGATGAGGCAAGGCTTGGAGGAGTCTGTAGGATCCTAACTTTGATGACTATTCAGGGTTTGAGGCTGCACTCAGCTTTATCACCTGTGAAACCCACGCAGCCAGCAGGGGTACGAGTGGTTCTGAGGTCCCAGTGGGCAGGGGGTGGCCTGACCCAGGCAGGGCAGGGGGACGGCAGCTGGAGCGCGCGGAGAGAGCACCTGTCCCTTGGGAGCCACTGGAGGGCGCACGGCGCACGGCACCCGGCCAGGGCGTGACTCTGACCGGAGCAAGAGCCGAAGGGCTGGACGGACGGCAGGTGGTGCCACCTGATCTAGGCAGGGACAGGCAGGGACAGGCAGGCAGAGAAAGAGCCCGGCTGGAGGCGGCCGGCGCTCCAGGGAGAGGAGTGGGGAGTGGACAGCACCGGCCCAGGCTGGAAGGTCAGCTTGAGGCTCTGGGATGTGAACACTGGGCACCAAGTCATCCAGAAATAAATGCCAGGCACGGTGGGAGGCCGGGGTGGGAGGATCGCTTGAGCCCAGGAGTTTGGGACCAGCCTGGGCAACACAGTGAGGCCCCCCCTTCTACAAAAAATACAACAATTAGCCAGGTGTAGTGGTAGCAACTGTGTTTCCAGCTACTCAGGAGGCTGAGGGAGGAGAATCGCCTGAGCCCAGCGGGGTGGAGGTGGCAGCGAGCAGAGCTCATGCCACCGCACTCCAGCTTGGACGACACAGCGGGACCCTGTCTCTAAAAAGATGCCACTGTCTTGGGGGCTTGGAGGGAGGACAGTGCTCTGAGGGGTGGTTCAGCGGCTGAACCTGTCGTTCTTGGTGGAGGTGAGCAGACGGCACTTGGTGTGAGCTGTTTCTCAGACATCAATCCTGCAAGAAACTGCTCAGAGGCCGCTTTCTCAGAGGGCTCGGTGGGCTGGGGCAGGGGATGGTTTCCGGAAGCCTCACAGTGCTGTGAGGGGTCTCCAACCTGCTCTGAGTGTTCACACCCCCAATGTCGGGGAGGCCCCTTTGGCCTGGAAAGCCCAGTCTCCACAGGTCTGCTCACCCCCACAGGCAATGTGATTCTGACTTCCAAACAATGCTCCTTTTGATTATTTTAAAAAATCATTTTTATTTTTATTTATTTTTTGAGACGGAGTCTCGCTCTGTCACTCAGGCTGGAGTGCAATGGCACGATCTCGGCTCACTGCAAGCTCTGCCTCCTGTGTTCAAGCGATTCTCCTGACTCAGCCTCCTGAGTAGCTGGGATTACTACAGGCGCCCACCACCACACCCAGCTAATTTTTGTATTTTTAGTAGAGATGGGGTTTCACCAGGTTGGTCAGGCTGGTCAGGCTGGTCTCGAACTCCTGACCTCGTGATCCGCCCACCTTGGCCCCCCAAAGTGTTGGGATTACAGGCGTGAGCCACTAAATTTACTGCTCACCACACTAAATTTTTTTTAGATATCGGCTCTTGCTCTGTGGTGTCATCACTGCTCACTGCAGCCTCGACCTCCCGAGCTCAAGTCATCCTCCCACCTCAGCCTCCCGAGTAGCTGTGACTACAGACACATGCCACCATCCCCGGATTTTTTATTTTTTGTTGCGGGGCAGTTTAGCCATGTTGCCCAGGCTGGTCTCAAACTCCTGAGCTCAAGCGATCCTCCCACCTCCGCCTCCCAAAGTGCTGAGAATACAGGTGTGAGCCGCCGCATCCGGCATGAGTTATCAGTGTGTGGTTTGGTGTTTCTGACACCTGCACACACTTGCGTATCTACTGCAGGGGACATTTCTCCCTGAGCTCAGCCCAGATGTGCTTTGTCACAGCCCATCACTTATGGCCTCGGACACACGTAAAGGGAACGGCACGCATGCCCACGCTAAGTTTGGCCCCTCACTTGGCACAAATCTTGATCTGCTGCCTGGCTTGCTGCGGGTCAGCAGCTGCTCTCTCCACCGTGAGGAGTGCTTGCCCAGGGACAGACGTGAAGGATGGACATGAGGGTCGCCTCCAGGCTGAGGTGGGGCTTCCTTAGCCGGAGGCTTCCTGGCTCAGGAGTCCCGCACAAGCACCAGCCGAGACAGGGACTCACAGCCCGTTCTCTGGCACACACAGCCCCAGCACAGGTGGCCCCACGTGGTTGGCCCCTGGGGTTGCATGAGCGGGTGCCCTCACTGACCTACATGGGGTAGGGAGACCCCAGGGCATTGCGTGGTTCTCTGAGCTGCATTCCAGGTGACATCTCTGCACCACCCTTTGGCATCTTTTGCCAGGGAGCCCTGAGGAGCTTGGCACCTTAAGATCCACAGAGGTGGGAGCCCCTGACTGGAGAGCACTCCCCAGCCGGTGTCAGGTGAGCGTCTGTGCTGTCGAAGGGAGGCCCAGGTCTTCAAGACCTTTTCCCACTAACGGTCGGTGAGGACTCAGCAGTTCCCACCCCATTTCCCTTTCTGACTCAGCTGCTGGGAAGCTCAGAGCTCTGGTTCCGGATCTATCAGCCCTGCCTTCTGGAGGCTGCTGCCCCTTCTTTGCATTTTGCGGGTCTCCCTCTGCTGTCTGTTGGTGTTTAAGGTGCCTCACAGCATAGGAGCCACTGAGCACCCTGACTGCTGGGCTGACCACGGACCCTTCCGAGCAGCTTCTCTGCAAAGCCGTGCTGCCAGGAGCCAGATCGCAGGCACCGCCTTGCAGATCTGAAGGTTCGTGCTGTGCAACGTGCCCTTCCTGTTTGTGAGTTCACCTGACCAGCACCAGGAGGGGCTGGACTCCTCGCCTGCCGCTGGCAAGGCCCGCCCTGGGCCAGTGGGGTGCACACAGCAGGGCCTGTGTCGTGGCTGGTGAGAATTTTGGCCACAACAGTGCAGGGGACGGGGCTGGATGCTGGCCAAGGAAGAGCAAATAGCCTCATCGCCTTCCCACAGCTTGGTGGGTGCAGAGAGGACCTGGGGACACGGTCCTTAGGGTCTCCTCCAGCCCCGAGTCTCGATGTCCACATAGAGACGGCCTGAGTGGTCAGCCAGACCTGCCCAGACCACATCTTAGCCCAGCCCTGGGTGTCTTAAGGGAGCTAAGGAGGAAGTTACAGTAGCTGTCCGTGGGTCACAGTGAGGCCAGTCACCGCTCTGAGGTGCAGGCCCCAAGGGCCACGGCTGAGGAGGCCCAGCCAGGCCAGCAGTGGCCACGGGAAGCCTGAGGCCCTCCCAAGGATGACAGCCCGGGGCCTATGACTCTGCTCTCACAGGGTGAGGCCGTGCTCCCGCCTCCCGGCTTGCATGCAGCTCTGTGGGTCGGCGGCAGCCAAGGCAGGCAGCCTGACCTCAGCCTCAGCAGCTCTGTTGAGGGGCAGGGCACCCAAGGGGGCATTCAGGGCCTGAGCCAGCGTCCCAAGGCTGCCAGGTGGCGGCTGCAGCTACTTTTCTGCTCCACCATCAGTTGGGGGAGCACTGAGATGGCAGCACAAACCCCCAACCTGGGCTAGGCAGGAGGCAGCTCCAGGGCAGCAGCACTTGGGTGTCTGCTCTGTGGAGGCCCAGGCCGGAGCTGCTGGCCTCAGCCCTCCCCGGGGCCCATCCTGGAACAGACTTGGCCTCACAGTGGTGCACGGACCTCCTTGCCATGGCCACCCGGCCCTCCCCGGCAGCTGCCCAGAGCTCTGTCGTCACCACGGCCTTCCCGATGCCTCGTAGCACCTCATATCACTTGGGGGCAGGAACCACGTGCTACTGGGAACAGGAAGTGTGTGGCTTGATTCTGTGCGGCCTAAGCGTGTTTCCTGGCAGGGTCAGTTACTGCCAGCACTGGGAAACGGCCAGCCTGAACGCAAGCCATCAGCCAGCGCCCACTGCCAGGAACGCCACACACAAAGCGCCCCCAATGCCATCCTGGGGTGGCCACCACTAAAGACGGGGTCTCAGCCTGGCGTGCGCTGGCATGGGGGACACGAATTCCGCAGTCCACAGGCAGGGGACGCACTGCGCAGAGCAGGACCCACGGCTGCTGGTGGGTCGGGTTTTATTTCAAATGCAGCCACAGAGAGGGTTTCTGCACAGGTACATGGTCTGACTCCACAAGCCCCCAGCATGGGCTCCCCATGACCTGCAATGACGCTGTGTGGGGTCAAAGGAAAACTGGCCACACCCAGGACCCTCGATGGATGCAGGCAGGGGACCAGGAATGCGGCCCACACAGGGGAATAGGGAATCAGGCGGAAGGTGCAGCTTTGTAGCTGGCGGGAGGAGCCAGCGTGGCTTGATCTCTAAAATATTCCTGGTAGAAAAATAGATATTTCCATCCAAAGCAGATTCCTGGGGCTCAAGGGCCCCTCCAAGGCCAGGGGTCTGGGTGATTCCAGAGCGTCCACGCTGTGCGCTGAAGGCACTGAACCTGCTATTACTGTCACAGCCGTCACTGGCCAAGGAAGGTCTGGAGGAGGGAAGGGGCCCTTGCGAGGCTCTGGTGCTGGTGATTCCGGCCCCCACTGCCAGAGGAGCTGAAAGCCCTCGCTCAGCTGCTGCCCTGCTGGTGATCCCGGCCCCCACCGCCGGAGGAGCCGCACCCTGCGTGGTCTGACGCCACCCTGCGCTGGGCAGCGGCCCCACCCCAAGCTGAACCCGCTAGGAGAGCAGCTGCAGCACCTGCCGGATGCGCTGGGCCCTCCCCAGCAGGGGGGGATCAGAGCCCTCCTCGTCCAGCTCCCGCATCAGAGCTTCTGCCTTCTGCACCGTCAGCTCTCGGGCCCGGCCCTGCAGCCCCTCCAGGTAGGCCAGCAGGGTGGAGAAGTGCTCATCGGGAACCTGGACGGGGAAGAGATGGAGTCGGTCAGGGGCGGGGCAGGGCAGGGAGGGGCCACTGAGCAGCGGGAGACAAGACGCTGCAGCCAAGGACACCCGGGCCTCAGGCTTCCGTCCTCCTGCTGCGGCCCGAGGGTGTGGGTGGCCTGGCCACAGACCCTGCCCCAGACACTGGAAGAAGAAACGCCTGTTAGAGGCGGACAAAACACTGAATTAACCCGAGTAAAACAGAAGCCACGTGGGGAGAACATTTCAAAAACATCGTAAAAATCCTCAGAAAAATGAGAAAATATGACACAAATTAAACAGGGGTAGGCTGTGATAAAAGGTGCATTCGGAACAAAAAGCCGCGTACGCTCCGGCACTTGGCACGCTCGCCTTTCTGCTCAGGGCGGCAGTGGCCAGGTGACATCTCTTAGTGGCCTGACCCTTGTCTGCTGGTGGTGGGGGCACCTCTGCACGGGCTCGCTGGCCACGTGCCCATCTGCTCTGCAGACAGGTTTCCTCAGGTCCCTGTGAGAGCGGCTCTCAACACTGGACTCTTTTTATTATTGAGTTAGCGGAGTTCTAATTCCATGTGGGACTTGCAAACGTCTCCCATTCTGTAGCAACCATTTCACTTTCCGGCTAGCTCTGTATGCAGTGCAAAGTCTTAGATGCTTTTTTTTTTTTTTTTTTTTTTTTGAGCCAGTCTTGCTCTGTGGCCCAGGCTGCAGTGCAGTGGTGCAATCTCCACCTCCCAGGTTCTAGCAATTCTCCTGCCTCAGGCTCCCAAGTAGCTGGGATTATAGGCAAGCATTACCACACCTGGCTAATTTTTGTATCATTAGTAGAGACGGGGTTTTGCCATGTTGGCCAGGCTGGTCTCGAACTCTTGACCCTCAAGTGATCCAGCTGCCTCAGACTCCCAAAGTGCTGGGATTACAGGCGTGAGCCACCACGCCCGGCTACACAGTCTTAGATCCTGATGAAAGCACTTTCTCGACTTTTTCCTTTGTCGCTTGTGCTTCTAGAGTCACATTTAAGAAACCGTTGCCTCACCCAAGGTCATGAAATGGACTCTTAGGTTTTCATCTAAGAGTTTTGGTTTTAGCTTTTAAATTTAAGTCTTTGATCCATTTTGAGTTAATTTTTGCATATGGTGTGAAGCTGGGGGCCGCACGCATTAAGTATCAGCATGTTCGTAAATATGTACGGTTATAATACATGTGAAATAAAAATGTATAAGTAAAATGCACATTTGTGTGTTTGTAAATATGTTTAACTACGATAGTGTAAGATACTTTGCGTGTGTGTGTGTATACACACATATAAATGGCTAACCAAGGATTTGCCCAACCAAGGATTATTTTTCTGTATAAAAAGTTTTGTATAAAGTTTACTTTTGGTAATAGTAACATATAAATAAAACCATGTAAACTTTGGTTAAAAGAAAACAAACAAAACGTGGAAACCCAGTTGTCCCTGGCTCTGTTGAGAAGAGGTTTCCTCCACATGGAACGGGCTTGGCCTGCGTGCTGGAATCAGCTGCGCCAGGCATGAGGGTTTCCAGGCTTCCCAGGCTGTTCCAGTCCCTTCTGTGTCCACCCTTGTGCCTGCCCCGGTGTCGCAATTACCGGAGCTTGCAGTAGGGCTTGCAGTAGGGCTTGCAGTAGGGCTTGCAATAGGGCTTGCAACAGAGCTTGCAATAGGGCTTGCAATAGAGCTTGCAATAGAGCTTGCAATAGGGCTTGCAATAGAGCTTGCAATAGGGCTTGCAATAGGGCTTGCAATGTGTATGTCCTCTGACTCTGAGAAGAGAGTGGCTTGAGCCCAGGAGGGCGAGGCTGCAGTGAACTGTGGTCGTGTCACTGCACTCCAGCCTGGGCAGGACCTTGTCTCAAAAAACGCCCACAAAAAACCACAACAACGAAATAATGAAAACAAGTGGCCGCAGGCTATGCCTGGAATGTCCCAGGGCTGTGAGTGGGGCTGGTGGGCCCGCCCCGCTCTGAGAGTCTGCAAACACAGGCCTCTGCCCCCTGCCCCCAACGCACAAGCAAAGCCTGGCCTCTAGTAATGTGGGCGCAGGAGAGCCGGTGAGGCAGGGGGCGCTGCCCATCGGATGCAGCTCAGCAGAACCGTGGGCTCCTCCAGCCTCACAGGACACAGGCAACTCCAGCCCACCGCCCAGCAGCCGGGTTTAGTTCAGAATTCTGTCTCGTTTCATCCTGTGAAACTTCATCTCACATCCTGCCCCTGAAAAGGGCAGCTGCCCACACTTGCATGTGTAGACACACGTCACACGCACACGTGCACACAGGCAGGTGGCCTCCCTAAGGTCGCCCTGTGTTGGTTTCTGCCCTGAAGGCCAGCGGCAGGGCTCCTGGAGGAGGCAATGCTGCTCATCTCTTAGAACAAAGGCACCGGGAGACCCGCCCTGCAGTGGGCCCTGAGGGCGACCCTTTCAGACTGTGGCTTCTGCTGTCAGGGCCCCGCCGTGCACAGACCTCGGCCCCAGGGAGACGTGCCCGCCCCGCCGTGCACAGACCTCGGCCCCTGGGAGACGTGCCCGCCCCGCCGTGCACAGACCTTGGCCCCCGGGAGACGTGCCTGCCCCGCCGTGCACAGACCTTGGCCCCCGGGAGACGTGCCCGCCCCGCCGTGCACATACCTTGTCACTGTCATACATGTGGAGCAGGAGCCACGTCTGCCTCGTCTTCTGAAACCTCCAGTTCTTGTGCTTTTGGGCCCATCTAGGGAAAGGAAGACAAACATCTCAGGGTGCTGGGCAAAAGACTCCCGGGCACCTGTCTGCCCTGACAGATCGGGAACCTCATCGTAGGAGAGGGAGCCCCACCAGGTGCTATACACCAAGGCCTCATGTGAAGGGGGTTTTTGGAGCCCCTCCCCTGCCGGAGGTGAGGAGCCGCAACCCCACACCCTGCTGCCGCCTGCCCAGGAAGCACGTGGATGCCACTCTTACCCTGGCCACCCCGGGGCTCATGACTGACCCCAAGTCCCCGTGGGCTCCCCCACCCCATGGATCACACGGATTTTACAGGGGGGGAAGGATGAAGTGAGTTTCTCTGGGAGGAAAGGGAGCGACTTAATTGATGATGTATTTTCTACATGAAAATGGGAAGACTGTAAGGAACAATACCGAATCCCAGGCCCTCACAACAAGGGGGAAGTGGGCCTGGGGACGAGCAGCTCCCGGCTGCTAGAGGGGCCGCTCCCCAGGGCCACAACCACCCTGCCCCGCCCCCACCTTGCTCCTGCACTAGGGCCTGTGGACACCAGGCAGCTGCGGATGGAGCGAAGCAGGCGCTGTGGGTAGGGCAAGGCCAGGCAGGGTTTACTCCAGAGACCTCCTCCCAGACACAGGTTTCCAGGGCCAGGCAGGGCAGCCAAGCCCAGATGCCTCCATCAACGTGCAGGCCCAGGTCTGAAGAACGCAGGCTCAGCATGGGGGAGGGCCCTGCGCCTGTTGTGAGCGCTGCCCAGCCCGCCTGTCCCCACTGCCATGTGGGTGAGTGGAGTCCTGTGGGCGGGGAGTCCCGTGGGCGAGGAGTCCCGTGGGAGGGGAGTCCTGTGGGTGACTGGGGTCCTGTGGGTGACTGGGGTCCTGTGGGTGGGGAGACCTGTGGGTGAATGGAGTCCTGTGGGTGAGTGGGGCCCCGTGGGTGAGTGGAGCCCTGTGGGTGAGGAGTCCTATGAGTGAGGAGTCCTGTGGGCGGGGAGTCCTGTGGGTGAGTGGAGTCCTGCGGGTGTGGAGTCCTGTGGGTGGGGAGTCCTGCAGGTGGGGAGTCCTGTGTGTGGGGAGCCCGGCTGTGCACCTGCTAGGTGACACGCCAGCCCCATGGTGCACTGACGCAGGGCTCCTGCGTGATGAGAAGAGCCTCCAGGGAGGTTTAATTTTAGTTCCTTTCTTTTTAGATAGCCCCTTGTGGTCTGCTCCCCGGATGCCCGACCCGGCCAGTGTGGTCCCCTGTGAGGTGCACCAGGGCCAGCCAGGCCATGGAATCTGCCTGCTGGGGGCTGTTTTACCGCTGCAGGCCAGAAGTTGGCATCTCAGCTCTGCCACCTTCTAACTCTCCCACCTTGAACTGCTGCTTTCCACCAGCCTGTTTCCTCCTTGGGAACCTGGAGTGGTGATCCCACTTCACGGGTGTTCCCAGAGCCCACGCGCGGCGAGTCAGTCACAGCCGCTTTGCACACTGCCCTCCCATGGGTGACCCCACTTCACGGGTGTTCCCAGAGCCCATGCACGGCGAGTCAGTCACAGCTGCTGTGCACACTGCCCTCCCATGGGACCCAAGGCCACAGCACTGTTGCCCACTGCACTGCTGCCCATGGCCCTAAACCAAGGGCGCCTCTCTCTCACCGAGCCCCCACCAGGCAGGCTTCAGGCTGAGCCTGTCTCCCTCGTCACCGAAGATGAGCTGTCCCGCTCTTGGCCTCGTCACTGGGGGGAGCAGACACAGCGAGGGGCAGGTGGGGTGCTCAGTGTCGCCTGTGGCTCCCACGGTGCTGGGCGAGGCCTCCTGAGTGATGGCCGCCTCTGCCACCCACCCTGGGGACTGGTCCCTGCGCAGCCGCAGACAGTTCACAGGATGCCTGACACAATCCTCTTTCTCTCTGCCTAGGTGGGGCAGGAGAAAGAAGGTCCCATCTTGGAAAAGGAAAGAGAACAGCCAGAGGGAAGTCCCTTGTCCCCGCACAGCGGGGGCCACAGCCACTGCAGGGTCATCTGTCCAGAGCTGCCTAGAGCGACCCAGAGAGAAGAATCTCCTCCCCTGTGGTACTCACCAGCTGGGTGGAGAACCAGATTCCCTGCTAGCCCGCTGGGCTTTAAAATAAAGTGGGGACGGGTGGGCACAGTGGCTCACGCCTATAAGCTGAGCACTTTGGGAGGCTGAGGCAGGCGGATCACAAAGTCAGGAAACTAAGACTATCTTGGTTAATACAGTGAAACCCTGTCTCTACTAAAAATACAAAAAATTAGCCAGGCGTGGTGGCGGACGCCTGTAGTCCCAGCTACTCAGGAGGCTGAGGCAGGAGAATCGCTTGAGCCCGGGAAGCGGAGGTTGCAGTGAGCCGAGATCACACCACTGCACTTTAGCCTGGCGACAGAGCGAGACTCCATCTCAAAACAAACAAAAAAAAAACCCCACAAAAAGCGAGGACTTCTTGCTGAACCCCCTTCCAAAAGAAAACTGAGAGAGGGTCTGTACTGAGACAGCATTTGAAGCCGGCCCACAGCCACAGCGTCCACGTGCTCATAACTGCAGCAGGAACTGCCAACAGCGGTGAGCTGACGACCCAATGCCCACGAAGGCCCGCGCGGGGCTGGCGCAGGCAGGGGCCGGGTCTCACGGATTGGCCGCTCCTCCCATACTTGGAGCTGGGCTGTCCCTCGGCAGCAGGGCAGTGGGCCTGGGTAGGGAAGGACCCCCAGGAAGTGTCTCCTAAGCTCCGCGGATGGGATAGCTTGGCCTCTGCTCTGTCATTCCAGGGTCCAGGCCCAGAGACCACGGATTGCAAGGAAGCTAAGACGCCATGCTGTGCTGGGCAACATGGGGGGCCTGAGGAGGGCGGGCTTGGGCTGCCCCACGGCCAGAGTGACTTGCTCTCATCTCCCCGCAGGTGAGTGGGGGACCCCGTCCCGGCTGGATCCATGTGGCCCAGGTCCCAGCTCCTCTCTCTCCTGTGGGGGCACCACCTCCCGCCTCGAGCAGACCCAGGCAGGGGGCTGGCCCCCGAGAACGGCGAGCTAAAGCCTGCAGGGACCAGGGAGGCAGCGGTCACCTCGCCACCCGCCCCCAACGTGAACACCCAGCAGGCGTGGCTGAGGCCCTGAGGGATGCTGGTTTTCTTCTTTCAGTTATATGGAAAGTAAATCTTCAATTTCCAGTGTTAAGCATAAAAATAAACTCTTTTTTCTCTTTAATGAGGAACAGGCTTGCCCGCTGACAGCCGTGTGCATCACTCGTGTAACTACCACAGTGGACCCAGCAGCCCAGAGACCCACAGAAAGTGGAGGGACTGCTCCCAGCACTCCCAAACTTCTGCCTACGCAAGGCCAGAGCAACACGGCTCTGAGCTGGAAAAACAGAGCTGGGCGACCAAGCCTGGGGGCCCTGCTGGGAAAACGAGGGGACGGTCACGGCACAGGGAAAGAGCGCATGATGGCCACAGCGCAGGGAAAGAGCGCACGACGGTCATACTGCAGGGTAAGAGCGCACGACAGTCATACTGCAGGGAAAGAGCGCACGACGGTCATACTGCAGGGAAAGAGGGCACGACGGCCATAGCGCAGGGAAAGCGCATGGACGGCCACAATCCCCCACCTCAGCCTCCGGGCCCTCACCCCAGCCCTGCTGCACAGCTCCCACCAGCCCCAGCTTCACACAAAGCCAGGACCAACCAGGGAAGGCTGCAGAGGAGACGAACCCTTGAGATGCAAGAACAGCCCAGGGTATGGTCACAGGTCACAGGCCAAGGTCACTGTGTGAGGACGCTGCCCAGCCTGCGACCCGGGTTCTAGGGACGGGGCATGAAGACCCCACGGGCGCTGGGTCCATGTGTCTCAGTGGGCAGAGCCTTCGGGGGATCTGGAGGGGAGACCCCCAGGGCATCCTGGAATGGGTGGGGTGCCTCCCGGGGAGATGAGAGGAAACTCTCCACCATGAGGGCTCACCAGAACAATTTGGGGTCTCCTCCGCACACAGCCCACCTGGCTGCAGATGGCTTTGCCTCCAGGAGGAACCCCTCGTGGAAAGCCCATAAGATGGCCACGGGCCACGGCGGCCGGCACGTCCTTCCTGAGTCCCAGCCCAAGACCTCTGCAGGGGCAGGACAACTCAGGGGCACCTACCTTCACTGCTGCCCCTGTGCCGGGGGCTCTGTGGTGGGCCAGCTGTGGCGTGGCCAATGGTCCCCAGCAGCCCCCAGGCTAAGGACACTCCCCTGTGGGAATCCCCTGGCTCCCTCTCTTTGGAAAACCCTGAGTTGCCAGGGATACCACGGGCTCCACACATCCACGTGGGCTCTGATCTGGCAGCCGGATGCGGCTGCTCTTGCGGGCGCCCTCGGAGACCCCCAGGAAAGAGGAGAAGCTCCTGCCCAGGTGCCCACGTCTGTGGCTGGCCTCCTGGTGTGTGGATCCCAGGCCCTGGAAGCTGCTCCTGTGGAAAGGGGCTGCTTTGTTTCTGAGGAGAAAGGGTCCCCCCCTCCTCCCACACGCAGAACACAGCGCCTCCACACAGGACCTGCCACTGTGGGGTCGCGAGTAGCATGAGGGGGCCACAGGAAGGTCCCAGAGGGGTAGAGGAGGGTGAGGCCGAGGACAGGAGCAGGGCAGGCTCCCAGGCACGCAGGATGTTCCCGTGGGGTGCTCGGAGGGTGTGTGATCATGGGAGGGGAGTCAGGGCGCCTCCAGGGTGAAGACCAGGGAGCGGCAGCCACATGGTGGAGCGGATGGTCCCCCCTCTCCTGCCCACGTCCCCTCCGTCCCTGTTGTGCTAACAGTCCACACTGAGAGCAGTCGAAGGTGCTGGCAGGCATGGGGAGGAAGGAGGCCGTGGGGAGGAAGGCGGACGAACCCCGCCCACCCCAGGCGTCAGGGCAGGTACAGAACAGCCACGCCCAGAGGCACCTGCCAGTGGAGACAGGAAAGGCACAGGCGGCACAGCTGCAGGCCCCAGTCGCCCTCTGCCTCCCACAGGGAGCCTACAGTCCATTCCTGCGGCTGGCGCCTTCCCGGCCTGTGTCCACCCGCTCCTCTGCCCAGCCCACACCCTGCCCACACCTGGGCTCGAGATGCTGCACCAACGGCCTCCGAAGCCCCCTCTGTCTACAGCGACTGACCCTGTGGTGGCTTGTGGCCCTGCCTGCCGAGAAGCAGGAGCGAGCGCAGGAGGCAGCGGCCTCGCACCACAGCTAGCACCGTCCCCTGGGCCAAGCGCGTTCTCGGAGCAAGAAAGAGCTCTTGGGGTAGCCCTGGGCACCTGGCCTCAGCCCCATGTTCCTCAGGGAGAGGGAAGCTAAGGCTCCCAGAGAACCGACCAGTGCAGAGACCCATGATGACTCAACTGGTTCCAGCCGGATCCACCCAACGCTATGGCTGAGCTCATTCTACGACCCCCAACGCGGCCTCAGCTACGAGAAGCAGGAGGCTCGCCCCACCCCCGTTTCCTGAGCCCAGCCCCGAGCCTGGGGCAGGGCGGCCAAGAGCCACTCTCCTGTAGGTGGAGGGCCGTCCTGGGGATGCACACACAACACACACGCCCACACATACACACACACACACATGCACACGTGCACACATGTACACACGTGCACACATGTATACACATGCACACATACACCACACGTATACACAACAAACGTATACACACACAAACACACGCATACACATGCACACGCGTACACAACACTCATACCCTTGCACACACGTATACACATGTGCACATGTACACACGCACGTGCACACACGCGTACACACGTGTATACACAGCACACGTACACATGCGCACACACATGCACACACACACGAGCGCAGACATGCACACATGTGTACACAACATATACACATGCGCACATGTACACATACGCATGCACACATGTACATATGTGCACATGTACACACATGCGCACACGTACACACTCACGCACACTTGTATACACATGCGCACACACGTATACACATGCACACATGTATGCACACACACGCACACCCATGTGAACACGCATGCACACGCACACATACACACGTACACACGTGCACACATACACATGCACACACATACATACACACACGTACACGTGTGCACGCAGCGTGCACATCCACGCAGGCCCCGCTGCTCATTCCGCTAGCTGCACAGCCACACTGGGGGTCATCTCTCTGAGGAGGTCATCTCTCCCAGGGCCTCCCACAGAGGTGGGGCTGGAGCCTGTCCTCCCAGGCAGGGCCAGTGCCCCCCACAGAACACCATGCCCCTGAGGGTGACTTCATCACAGGGACCCAGTTCTTGTCTCCGAGGAAGCCAGCCACGTGGACGCTGTGACACCCCTTATTCTAGGTGCAGTCAGCACTCAGGGAGACGGACAGGAACGGGCAGCAGCCTGTACTGGTGAGCGCCGGGGTGGTGGCCACGGCCCGCAAGGCTGTGGAGCCCACGCCAAAGCCTCTGACCCCTGCAATCCTGCACTGTCCACCCAGCCACGCCACAGGCAGCCAGGGAGATGGCGCCCTGTGCCCGGCACCCCACGATCCCTGTCTTCCCGCTCTTGGGTGGAGTGGCGCCTCCTGTCACTGTGAGTGAGGGCTGAAGGCCATCACGAGTTCCCTCCTCCTCACCCCCACGTCCAAGCAGCACCCAGGCCCGTGGATTCTTTCTGTGGTGACGTACACCTGGGGTGAGGTTCCCCATCAGACCCATTTCTAAAAGCACAGTTCCGGGCAACCCCTGCACGGGTGGCGGCTCTGCTGCCGCCCCTGGAAGTTCCTCAAGGCTCTGGGCCATTCAGACAGAAAGGGCAGCGGCAGCAGCACAGGCCTGGCATGAACGCTCACGCCCCACTACTCTAGAACCTTCCACACAGTGTGTGCGGGTGAAGGCTGCGACCCCCCTTGGGCAGGGGTTGAGACGCATGCCCGGGACAGAACCACGTGGGGCAGGGCCGCTCACCCGCAGAGGTAGTCCAGGGCCAGCTCGGCCCCTGAGCGCCTGGCAGGCAGGTGCTGGGCCACAAGGCCTGCCTCCCGCAGACGCTGCCTCTCCTCTTTCTTCCGTTCCTTTTTCAGCTTCCTTTCCAGGACCCTCTGCTCCTCTGGGGACAGCTCCGGCTCTGCGTCCGGCCCGGGCCTGAGCACAGCTTCTCCCTGAAAGTCAAGGAACACATTAGGCTTCAGGGATGGAGGGTATCCAGAGACGGGTGTGCTGCCTGGGGCTGCCTGGGCCCACCCTCGCCTCGGTAGTGGCCAAAAGCTCTGTCCCCAAGCACTGGGTCCAGCCCCGGCCGATACCATCCTGCTGAGCCTGTGCTACAACGAAGAGACAGACAGGTCACGTGAGGATGGCCAGTCCTGCGGGCAAGCGCCAGGTGCCAGGATTAACTGCCCAGAGGCCCCTTCCCCACCCGTGGTCCACCTGCCACAGACTCCCGCCTCCCGAGGCTCTGTGAGGTCCTGCCCCACCCCGCACAACGTGGGAAGATCCGGGCCGGCCCCCACGGAGGGCTGAAGGCGTGTCGGTGTCTGTTATCACACAGGCCAGGTGCTGGCCCCGGACCCGACCCAAATCCTAAGGACGGTGCCTGGGGCCTGCTGCTTTCTGGCAGGTTGCTGGCTGCCTGGCCTGGGCTGCAGGCTGGGGACAGGGAGGGTGGCCAAGACCCCCGAGGGAGGGAGAGGGCCCACTGTGACAATGTGTCTCCAGCCACATCTTGCCAGGAAAGCACAGGCCCTCCGTCTTGCCCACCCTCCCCTAATTAACAAAGGAAGAGGACGGTGCAAAGCGTCAGAACCGGGGTAGCCGGGCCACGGGGTGACCATGAGGTGACCCCAGCCGCTGTCCACACGCTTCATCTTTTCTGGAAAAAGTCAGGACATCAGTGTAGACTCCGAGCAAGGCCAGGAGCCCAGGGAAATGGCTCGGGGCGTGGGAATCAGAACCAGGCAGCGCCCACTGGGAGCCAGGGCTTCCAGGAAGGGAGGTCAGGCACAGCCCACACCTGCGCATCCCACCCCAGGGAGAGCAAAGTAAAGTGAGGCAAGGGCCCCCGACACACAGATATATATGCAACCCACCCCCCCGACACAGACTCACCCCCACAGCCAAACACAGCCCCCAACCCTCACCCATGTCCCCACACCGACCCACACACACCATACACCCACACTCACACCCACCCACACCCACAGACACCCACGCAGACACCCACCCACCCACACCCAGATACCCACACATACACCCAGACACCCACACGCCCAGACGCCCCCACACGCCACACACCCACATACACCCACACACACCGACACCCACACACACCCAGATACCCCCACACACCCACACACATCCAACAAATCCAGACACCCAGACACCCACAGATACCCAAGCATCCACAGATACCCAGACACACCCACACACACCCACAGACACCCACACACCCAGACACCCAAACACCTGCAGACACCCACAAACACCCAGATACCCAAACACACCCACATACCCACCCAACATACCCACAGCCACACACGCCCACACCCAGACACACACCCCGATACCCAAACACACCCAGACACCCACAGACACCCACACACCCACAGATACCCACACACGCCCACACACACCACACATACACGCTGACACACCCACAGCCACACCCCTAGAGCCTGCTGGGGGGTCCGCAGCAAGAGACAGGGCCTGGGGGGCGAGGGGCACCCTCCCTGGCAGGTGCCTGGCACAGAGAGGCTGAAGAGTCCCAGTGGGAAGGCCTGGGCCGCCCATACACACAGGCAGGAAGCTCCGAGACCCACCAGGCCAGGCCCACAGGGCTCTGGGGAGCAAGGATTTTCATGGTGGGGATATGGACACCCCCAGGGGAGCCTGGTGACTGACCGGTTCCAACCAGCTCCACGCTCACCTCCTAGGCCCACAGCCGCCCACAGCCACTAACGGGGCAGGCACAACACCTGGCCCTGAAAGGCAAAAACCCTCCTGGCACAGGCCCAGCCTCTACCCCCACCCCGTGGGCCACGCAGGCCGCGGGTGATCACGCGGGCCAAAGTCCATAACACTGTTAGGGCTGCAGAGGGGCCGCCGCGGTGGCCGAGGGTCTGTCAGCCCACATGTGTGGGGCACCCGGACAGGTCCTGAGCAGGTGGGCAGGGCCCTGTGGCAGGGTCCCAGGTTGGTGGCCAGAGTGTTGAGGACAGGACCAAGGCTGTGGGCAACAGCAACGCAGGCGCTGGCCTGGGGTGGATGGCGAGGGGAACCCAGGCCGCCCCATACTGGGGCCAAGCCGGGGACCCGCAGGCCCAGCTGTTTCCCGCAGGCTTTGCGAGCGCCCGGCGCAGGGCTGCTTCTTGTGTGAGGCACCAGCCTGGACGCTGCGGAAACAGCTTCCTTCACACCCACTCCTGCTTCTGGCCAGCGCTCCCGACCTGGCAGGAGTCACAGCCCAATTCCCGTGCCCCCAAGGGAGCCACTGTGGCCCACGAGGTGGGAAGCTCAGGAGTGCCACCCACTGCCCTGGGCTGTACCTGACACTGGCCGGTGCACCTTTAACTTTTCCTAAGTCACTGATGAACCCAGGAAATGATTTCAGCTGAAAAACCCCAAACTCCTGCTTTCTGTGCTGGGCCTCAACAGAAGACGCAGAGGCAGGTGGAGTGAGGGAGCTACGCCCGACAGCCAGGGGCCTTGGGGGTGCCCGGCTCCACTCCGCACCATCGGCCGCCCTGTGCTGGCGCTCACTGCCTTGGGGATGCCCGGCTCCACTCCGCACCATCGGCCGCCCTGTGCTGGCGCTCACTGCCTTGGGGATGCCCGGCTCCACTCCGCGCCATCGGTCGCCCTGTGCTCACGCTCACTGTCCTGGACCAGGCGATTCCCCAAGGCTGTGACCGTGACATGAGCGACCTCAGCTATCTTGGGATGACACAGGCGGGCCCCGGGAGGGTGTCCAGCTGGAGGGGGCGGGAGGCAGCAGGTCCAGGCAGGCTGGAGGGCACAGGCCGCGGCAGGTCGGGGGGAGTGGGGGCAGCACGGGAGGGTGGTGGGGCCGCCAGGATCGGGCGTGGTGATGCTGGGACCCGCTGCTTCCTCTGCTTGGCCTGCACAGTGTCTGGCCCGGAGAGCACAGGTGAGCAAGGCAGGACGGCTGTCACCCCACCCACGGACGAGCAGCGGACAACTTTCTCCAACTGCCACCCACGTGCTGAGCCTCCAAAGAACGCAGGTTTCACTAGCAAATAAGAACGCGGGTTTAATTAGCAAATACTTTTAACAAACTTGCCACTATCACATAGAGCTCCCAAAGTCGCCCCAAGGGCTTGTAAATTACCTAAGTACACACCAAAAAATTTTTAAAAGAATCCCAGTGTCAAATAAAAGCCTGTGAGGGCCACTTCTAGGGACTTGAGTTTCAGGCCTAGAACGCAAAGCCTGGCGCAGCAGCCAGGGGTGACTCCAGGCTCCTGCCAGCTCCAGGATTCTGGGAAGGGGCAGACCTTGGGCCCCCTGGAGCCCCTCTAGGCCCAGTGTCCACCCCACAGACCCTGCAGTCTGGGCCACTCTCCTGGGAGAGGTGTGGTGGGCGGCTTTGAGCCGACGCTGTCAGGGCAACAGTCTCTCTGCTAACATGATAGCTGTCTCACACAGATGGGACAGATGGGACGGGCCTCACGGAAGGAAGCGCTGGCCTGTCACAGACGTGTGACGTCTAAAGCCGGCGTCTCTGGACCATCCCAGTGCAAGCAGAAAAATGTATAAAAGTACAGTCACCCTATCTCAATGCTAGGACAGTCTCCAGCATTTCAGACTTGATGAAATACAGACACTCATATGAAGTACAGAAAAATAAAAACTCCAGCCACACATTCTGTCTCCTGCGGTTAGATGTCTTGAGAATTACATTTGAAAATGCATAAAACAATTCAATGTGCATGAAAAGCTTTACGCAGGACCTGCACCCACACAGATAAACTGCGACCCCCAGGATCGGGATGGGGACGCGGCCAGAGGGCCTGTCACTGCACCTACACTGTGTATTTCACAACACGGACAATTTCACAGGCTACCTCAAGCAACGTGGCACTCGCGCACTTAAACGTGAAATCCTTACCATCAGGCAATGAAAATGTTCACTGCACTCAACTAATACACTGAAAACAAACCACAAAGCCAAACCCTACAGGCTGGGAGGAGCAAAGTGGGCCAGCAGCCACGGCAGCTTCCAGAGAAGAGAGCCGTGAGACTCTTAGAGAGAAGCTGACGCTGTTTGAGAAAATACAACTGCATGAAAACTATGTTTTTCCTTTACGCCTATAACTCCTGGCAAGAGACACAGAGAAGAAATGACACTAATTTGATCTGAAAAGGTTCCTGTAGACTCGACTGAGGCAGCAGAGACCCAACAGCTCCTTTCTGCCCACGCTGCCCGTCCATCTGTGTGACACGGGCCCTGTGTGAGCCATGCTCCCCAGCGTGAGGCTTCGCCACAACGCACTGGCTCTTCCTGGAGATGTCCAAGGTGGGTAACGTGCTAGTCACACCCCAACAAAAAGAACCAGCAAAAATAAAGACCATCATCATTTCCCAGGTGTGTGAATTTAAGCCAACAGGAAATGCGGGGAAAACACGCAGGGCTCCATAAAGCCGGCTCCGGCTCTGGCACCAGGTCCCTGGACTGGACACCAATCTCCACGGTTCCGAATTTTCCTAAGTGATGACCGTGAACATCACACGCACAGAAACGAGCCCTGAGAAGGGCGCCACATTGGCCGCCGGCCACGGCAGCGATCCGGCCACGGCAGCGTTCCGGTTGGTCTCACCCTGTCCCGGCCTGAGCCCAGCTCTCAGATCCCAGCACCAATTCCGTCTACAGCCCCTTCCTGCCTGCCCTGCAGGGATGGCGCACCGAGCACAGGTGTGCAGGCTGTGCACTCCCCGGGGCTGGGAGAAGCAGGCAGCCTTGGTCCAGCAGGTCCTGTGTGGGGGCCGTGTTGCCGGGCAGGGCCTGACAAGGCTGCTGTGGGCTCTGAGAACGGCCCAAAAGGACAGTGACCCCTGCCCAGTCTCTCCAGCCTGGGAATGAGCTTCCCCAGCTGCGGCCTCACACCAGGGAGATGTGATGGGAAGTAACCTTGGTGGCTCCTGGGTCCCTGCTAAATTGTTGGTGGGGGGGGGCTGGGGGTGAGGAAAGAGAGGTGGGGTCAGGAAGAGGCATGGCCTCCCTGTCCCCGAGGCATGAGAGCAGGTGTGGGCTCCCAGTCCCCCGGGCATGAGCAGGTCTTTGTCAACCTGAGGCTCAGGGAGGAACGTGCAAGTCCGTGTCTCATGAGCAGGGTTTGGGCCATCGGGAGCCCCTGCAGAGGCTGGGCTCATGCAAGCTGTCAGCTGCCAGTGCCCGCAGGCATCCACGCTGCTCTGGACTCAGGGTTTAGAAAAAGTCGACTGTTCCAGCCAGACCTTCCTGTTTCCCCCCAAGTCTAAGGGAGCAAGGCCTTCACCTAAGAAAGGAGGGCAGAGTGGGGAGACCCAGGGCTGACCCAGAGGGTGGGGAGGGGACCAAGGGCTGACCCAGAGGGCGGGGTCAGACCCAGGGCTGATCCAGGAGAGTAGGGAGGACCCAGGACTAACCCAGAGGGTTGGTGGGGGGTGGGGGGGGCCAGGACTAACCCAGAGGGCCAGAGGGACTGAAACTGAGGCCTGTGTGGCCCCTAATCCCCAGCCCTCGTGGAGGCACCAAGGCAGGAGCGCGTCCCGACACCCAGCCTGGGCTTCCTCTGTGGGCAGCTCCTCACCCACGGTGAAGCGAGGCCAAAGGTCATCGAGTGCTGACCGCCACTCTCCTTCCTCCGGGGGCCCCTCTGTGAGCAATGCCCATGTGACACTGATGTCCTGACCAGACGGAAATACTCCTGGCACTCCGCAGTGACCCCGGACCGGCGTCTGTCTGGGCGGGACTGTCTAATGTCTGAGGTGTCACATGAGGATCCCAGACAAAACACGCTCCCCCTCCGGTGTCACGCCAGCACACGCCAGCACACAGCACACAGCAGCGCACGCCAGCGCACAGCAGCACACGCCAGCGCACAGCAGCGCACGCCAGCGCACAGCAGCAGCCACCCACACACCTTGGTCCTCGGCTGCGCATTTCATTGAGGGTGTGGGGTCTGCGGAGAGCCCGGACCACTCGGAAGCCTCGGGTCTGAGGGCCACGTGGGCCCAGAGCACCTCAGGCTGTGGGCACTGGGCCACTGCCTCTGGCCCCAGGCTCAGGCTCCCTGGGGCAGTGGTGACCGTGTTGGAGGATAGTGGCAGAGAAAGGACCCATTGTCTCTCGGAAGATAAGGAGCTCCCTGCTGGAATTGGAGCTGCAGGGAAGGACACCACCAGCACGGCCTGCCGTGCCCTGCTGTGTGGGTGAAGGGGTCACCCGGCCTGGACCCCGTCCAGTAGACATGCAGGGGACGGTGTGCGGGAGGCAGGCGCTGCCGTCCTACGATGTCAGCCAGGTGATGGGGCCAAGGCTCCAGTGTTGCTGCATCGGGCCCTTGGGGAGCATCCCTGGATGGCAGGGGAGGTGGGGGGGGCTCCACACAGGGGGGTGGAGGACAGCGAGACAGCTACACACCCTCCTGCACCTTCTTCTTGGGAAACAAGCCACGGACTCAACGCTTACGAACTTTCCCGGATGGGAGACTTCTCCAGTGGGATCATCCCAACACGTGAACTGACTGCCGCGGGCAGCTGCGGACGGTGGGGTAAGGGGCTTCTCTGCCCCCACCCCCCACTGCACACAAGGCCAGGTGCTCTGGGGCCCAGCATCCAGGGCTCAAAACCGCATGCGCCTTGGTGGGATGGCGCCTCACCTTTCCCATGCTGCAGTAGGAACACCCCATGTTTGTTCGGTGCGTTTTATTTTCTAAAATGTGGCAGAAAGAAAATAACTCCAGCAGGTGACAGAAGACCTAGCAGAACTTGGCCCAAATTTAAATAAAGACCCAAAGTCCCCACGGGGCTCAGACGTTCCCACACCCTAGGCAGAAATCCCCACTCACACGAGCACACATACACACACGTGCACACGTATGCACACATACCCCTGCCATCATCTCTGCTCTCCCCATTGAGCCCTGGCTAAGCACCAGCTCCCACCAGGCAGGAAGCACAGGCCCAGGACATGCAGACTAGGGCTTGGTGGGTGGGGTCCAAGTCAGGAAGTGAGAGCCCAGGCCCTACAGGAACAAGGGTTTGCCACTTCAACAGGTAACCCATATAAAAAGTGATTAATGAAACCACGTCTTTTTTCTCACTCCACAGCTTTGAAACCAGTGTGCACTGCACACGTGGAGCCATCTCAGACTCAGACTCAAAGTCCGCCTGGCTCCGGCATCAGCCTGTGGCGTCTCAGAGCCTGGCCCTGAGCAGAGAGGAGATGTGATGAGGAGACATGATGAGGCAGTCATGATGGGGGAGTCAAGAAGGGCACGCCCACAGCCAGCAGGCCCAGCCTGTGCCTCCCGGAGGCCCGCACTTCCTGCACAGTGGGAGCAGGCACCCAGTGTGGGTGCCAACTGAGGTGTGCACGCGGGCGGGTGGGGTCCAGCCCAGAGTGTGGTCTTTATGTAAATCAGGGTGGAGGTCAGGTGCGCTGGCTCACACCTGTTAATCTCAGTGCTTTGGGAGGCCAAGGTGGGAGGACGGCTTGAGCCCAGGATTTGAGACTGCAGTAAGCTGTGATCACACCATTGTACCCCAGCCTGGATGAGAGTGAGACCCTCAAAAAAAAAAAAAAATCAGTAGATCAGGGCTGAGTCCCAGGTCTTCTGCCTCGGGGGTGGGTGACAGGCTCATCCAGCCGGTGGTCCCAGGACAAGCTCTCTGTCCCTCCCAGGTGTTCCATAGTCTGGGGACAGTGCAGGAACTGTAGACTTGTCAAGAATTGGGGAGTGGTCCAGGCGCGGTGGCCGAGGTGGGTGGATCACCTGAGTCAGGAGTCCGAGACCAACCCGGCCAACATGGTGAAACCCTGTCTCTACTAAAAATACAAAAATTAGCCGGGCGTGGTGGTGCACGTCTGTAATCCCAGCTATTCGAGAGGCTGCGGCAGAACTGCTTGAACCCATAGGGGGCAGAGGTTGCAGTAAGCCAAGATGGCGCCATTGCACTCCAGCCTGGGCAATAGAGTGAGACTCTGTCACAAAAAAAAAAAAAAAAAAAAAAAAAAAATTGGGGAGTAAGAGGGAGGAAGAGGGTGAGGGCTTGGAGAGGCCCGACCAGGCCCACCTGTGGTTGCGTGGGGGCTCTTGCCACCTACAAAGCCAGAAGGTACCTTGAGCTAACAGGTCCGTGTTGTTCAATGGTTCTATAGGGAAAATCCTGCCCACATGCCAGGTTGTTGATCACCCATGGTCGATGTTGGAAGGGGCAGCTGCTGCTCTGGGCCAAAAGGAGAGGCTTCCTGGCACGGTGAGGAGGCTGGCCTGGCTGCTCACAGCTCCTGGCAGAAATGCAGAGTGGGGTCCTCACTGCAGCACCCGGGCTTTTCAAAACAGTGAAGCCCTGAGTCCAAGAAGACAAACCACAGAGTGGAGGCGGCCATGGGGCTGCCCTGTGGGTGGAGGGGAAGCTGGGCAGGCCTAGTGGCTGCAGGAAGCTCCAGTGGCCGCCAAGAAGCTCCAGGCCCATCACCACAAGGAGGGCCCCCACTGCAGCCAGGGCTTCCAGATGGGCAGAGGAGGTGGGGAGCAAGTAGGAAGCGGAGGCCTGGTTGGCTGTGGCCCTGACCCCTCTTCTCCTGATGCACTGTGGGGGGCTGGGGCTGCCTGGGGTCACCCACTCAGGTCTCTCACTCCTGCCCTCCCAGGAAGTGGACAGTTCCCACAGCCTGGACCCAGTGCCCCCGAGGCACTGACTGCGGCCCGGAGGCCAAGCTACAGTGCGTTTCCCGAGGGAGGCCAGGGGGCACCTGGATGAGGGCAGCTTAGGACGCTCGGCTCTCATCTCAGGAATTCCGGGGCAGAAGTCCAGCGAGGGGGCAGGTGGCCAGCCCGTCCCCAGCCTGTCTTCCCACTGAGGAGAGATCTAAGGGCCGGCGGAGTGGTGGTATCTGCTGCTCTGCGGGAACACAGGCGCCAGGCCCGGCAGTGCATGGATGCGGCAGGCCCCGCGTGCAATGCCCTAGTCCCCACGACTGTTTCTCCCCACGCCGCGGGGTGCATTCCCTCATGCTCCCGTCCTGTGAACACGCGCTGCAGCCTCTGCCCTCCCAGGGCTCCCAGAGAGAGGGAGCACCCCTTGCTCCAATCACAGTCCTCCTGCATCCTGGGGCCTGGCCCAGCCCGGCGACCAAAGGGGAGGCCCGATCTCCTGTCAGAGCCAGGGCAGCCTCTCCAAGAACTCTCCTGGACCCCAGAGAGGAGCCCCCCAGGTTCGCTTCTCACCGGCTGCTGCCCCTTCTCGTGTCTCCACCCAGGGCCCCTCGGTGCCCCCACCTGGAGCCCCCACTATCGAGATATGTCTGGCCAATACCACACACAAGGGGGCTGTAGCGGGTGGGGAGCAGGCCAGCCCCTCCCCAGACTCTGCAAGGACGGCTAGTCTCACACAGCTAAGACCAAAATGACGTAAGGAAAAGAATGACAGTAATCCCAGCCTTACCGAACCCACCTCCCGAGCAGGGAGCACCTGCAGGAAACAGAGGCTCCCCTTCCTGTTCACCTCTGATCTCAGGGGCAGACGCCAGCCCATCACCGCCATCTGCTGACCACCCCTGTGGACGGCCTGGGCCTTGGATGTCCTGCTCCTCTGGGCTCCCCAGGCTGTGTGAAACAGAGGGGTGCAGGGGTCAGGACCCCTCGACTTTCTCGGGGGAAATCAGGCAGTTTTTAACGTCCTGATACAGCGGAGCTGGGGACTGGGGTTAGGAAAGACACCACCAGGTGGAACCTTCAGATGGGACCTCCCAGCAGGGCCTCTAGGCTGGGGACATTCAGGCAGGTACCTCCAGGTTGGGGACCTCCCAGCAGGGCCTCCAGGCTGGGGACCTTCAGGCAGGTACTTCCAGGTTGGGGACCTCCCAGCAGGGGCCTCCAGGCTGAGGACCTTCAGGCAGGTACCTCCAGGTTGGGGACCTCCCAGCAGGGAACTCCAGGTTGGGAACCTCCAGGCTGGAGACATCCCAGTAGGGACCTTCTGGCTGGGGACCTCCAGGTTAAGAACTTCCATTGGGGACCTCCAGATTGGGGACCTCCCAGCACAGACCCCCAGGTTGGGAACCTCCAGGCTGAGGATCTCCCAGCAGGGACCTCTAGTGCAGACCCCCAGGCTGGCACCCACGGAGCAGGTTTCTTTCTTCTTCCCCAGAAGCCCTTTCATCGTGGCAGTAGACCTGACCTTGACAGAAATGATATTGTGGATTTCAGTGACTGAACCAGAGTCGGAAGCTGAAGGGCTCTGCCCAGCCTCCCTGTCTTCATCCGTTAAGTCTGATCGGCAGTGGTGGCCACCTGGGCTGCTGCTTTGACAAGGGGCCGGGGGTTGGAGCTGGGACCCCAGGGAGTGCCGTCCATCCACCGCACGAGAGTGGGGCTTCAGCAGCTATCAGTCATCAATCCTTTCCCCGTGCCGTTGGATGGGAGAGGGGCAATCTGCCAGCCCCAGTGTGACTGGCTTTGCGGCCACCATAGTGCCCTCTGGAGACCCCGGCAGGTCAGCTGGAGGCAGGACACCACCCACCTAACCCCTCCCTACTTGTCACCAGACAGAAACCACAGCTCACCAACAACCATACACAAACAGCGCACTAAAAGAAAGCATGCGGCAAAAACACCCGCCCAGCGAGGACTGCGCCTGGCACAGGGAAACACACTGGGATGCATGCCCTTCTGTGGGGCGAGGCTGCATTTTGGGGTGCAAACGTGAGTCCTGGGGAGCAGGAGCCTGAGGGGCACCCAGGGCAGCTCCCCCGGCCTGGGTCACGCAGTTCGATCCTCTGCGGGGGTGGCAGGAAAGCCCAAGTCCCTCGGCACACCCAGGTGACAGTGATGACGGCCCACAGGCGTGGGGCCTGGGCCACACTGGACGGGCCGTGTCCTGGAGCACTCGAGGTCCCCTGGACAGGGCAACCAACCCTGAGTCCAGCGGGGTCTGCTCGCAGACCACCAAGAGGCCCCCTGCACTATCCGAGAGCTATGGTGGTGATGGCAGCTCAGGAGGGAAGGACCAGAAGCCTGCCCCCCGTCCCACGACGACAGACACAGGCCTGCAGGGAGGCATGTCCCCACCCACGGGCGCCTCCTGGACCACGAGCTCCTCTTTCTCCTGCATCGCCTCAGACCCCACCCAGGAGTTCCAAGGTCAGGAGCCTGGTCCCACGTCCCACAGCCCACAGCCCTCTCATGGGGCACCCGTAGGCATTCTGTTCCAATTTAAAGAAAACCTTAATCAGATTTGTCACCTCAATTATTAGAGTTCCACAGCATTAACTCACAGTAGTAAATTGTTTTTTCTGAGAAACAAGAGTTTTTAAAATTAAGCCTTTTATTTTGAGGCAATTGCTGGCGACGGCCGTCATGAGGGAACACGGGACGCCCACGTGCCCTCCACCACCTCCTCCCAGGGCAACCCTCGCAGAGTAGCCAGGACCACATTCGGATCCGGACTCTGAAATGACAGTCCCACAGCCAACAGCATCGATGGGGTCTTCTCAATGATCAGAAACACACAGGTGATTAATTTACCCTTATTCCACAAAATAAACAAGCTCTCAAATTCTTTAAAGGTGAATCCCCCCAACCGTCCTCCCTCCCCAGTTACTTCCTCCCTAGGACACCAGTGGAACATCCCATGCTCTCCCCCTTCCATATTGATACCGAATAAAACACATGCATCAGAAGACCCACGCATGTGAGCCCAGGGGCTGCTACAAAGTGTGGCGACGTCTCCACGGTGAGCTGGCCACTCCGTGGTCCTGGCGCAGACACTGGGGCGGGCGCCGGCTCTGTCGTCGAGGCGCTCACAGGCAGGCACACGTGAGCTCCTGGAGGACAGGGAGAGCGGCCGCCCCGCCCCTGCGGAGCACGGGAGGCTTCCTGCCGCCCCTGCAGAGCACGGGACGCTTCCTGCCGTGGTGCCGTGGCAATGGGTGGCACCTGCCTGTGGACCCTTCTCAGAAGGACGTTTTAAACGCATGAGGTCTGATGCACAGGCACAGGGAGACACATACGAGCAGATGTGGGCATCCGAGTATTTACAGGGTCTGGTGGCTCCTGCAGCTGCGACATGGGCTGAGCGCAAGTGATGCGTGAGGTGTCCCCAACAGATGGCACAGGGAGCACCCACACCCGCCACCGCTGGGTCTGCGGAAGCTCGTGTCAGCTGGAGGTTAGTGAAGACACACGGGGGCTCATTCTCCACCTAGGTTCAAACTCCCTGAACTCACGAGACCCAGGCTGAAGACACGGACAGACTCCCAGCCCCAGCACCCCTCTAACACCACACCTGAGGCCCCCTGGGAACCTGTGACCCTATGCAGGGTCCCCCACAGGCTCCTTCCTAGGAAGGAGGTTCCTGCCCTACTCCACATTTCTCTCCATCCAAATTCCAACTCCTTCCAGCTGGGCCCTGGAGAACATGACGAAGACCGTGGGGGGCCCTCCTCCCAGGAAACACACACACACACACACACACACACACACACACACACACGACAGCAACGCGCCCAGACCCCAATCCCTGGCAGCCCAACTCCTCGTTCTACAGAGAAGGCGTGAGGATCTCCAGGGGTGACTGCTCACATCTCTGCACATATAGAAGGCAGGGCTGCAGCAGCGGCCCCTGCCGCCCAGGCCAGGGGACTGGAGGCCCTTCCACAGCGGCCCTTTCCTTTTGACACATGCTCTTGCTCTGTGGCCCAGGCTGGACTGCAGCAGCACCATCACAGTTCATTGCAGCCTCGACCTCCTGGGCTCAAGCAATCCTCCCACCTCAGCCTCCCAAGCAACCAGGACTATAGGCATGTGCCACCATGCCTGGCCAGTTTTCAAATTTTTTATAGATATGGGACCAAGGCTGCTCTCACACTCCTGAGCTAAAGTGATCCTTCTGGCCGGCCTCCCAAAGTGCTGGGATTATAGGCATGAGTTCTCAAACTACTGGGCTACAGTGATCCTTCCGGCCAGCCTCAAAGTGCTGGGATTATAGGTGTGAGCCCACGGTGCGCAGCCCTCACTTTCTTCCTAAAAACCCTGCAGCTTGGCTGACAGTGGGACCTGCCTCCCTACGCCCGCCTGCAGGAGCTCAGAAGCCTCAGCTCAAGAGGAGCCCTTGCCAGAGACGTGGGACCAGGAATGGGCCCCACAGAGCCCTGCCCATGGGCTTCCTAAACAGCCTGAGTTCAGCTGCACACACCAACGATGCAAGTGGGTTCCAATAAACAGCAAGAAATGGACTCATGGGACAGGAGAGACGCAGGAGCCCCATGGGACAGGAGAGACGCAGAAGCCCCAGGTGCCTTCAGTGGCCAGTGCTGAATTTCGCAAGCAACATTAGAAACTTTTTATTCCTGCTTTTCTCTTAACCTAAGGGTGAAAATGGAAACCTGCGGTGTGGGGCAGTCTGCTAAAAGCTAGAATGAGGGCGGGGAACGAGAGCTACCCTCCCCGTTGCCACTTGGCCCGCAAGAGCCTTCCCAGGGGCTCTCCAGTTTCAGCCCCTCCTCGCCGAGCCAGACAGCGCTGCCAGCCTGGACGGGAGGGAGACCCAGGCTGACTGAGCGGGGGAGCACTTTTTATAAAGATCAGATCAGGTTTCTGGAAACAAAAAGCCCCCAGATCTTGTGAGCGGCTATTTAGACTTGATGCACACTCCACCATTTCACAGGTGTCCATTCCCCAGCGTCACGCACGCCCATCCCCGGCTGGAGCACACTCTTCAGTGTGGCGGACAGAAGGAGCAGGCAGAAGACGACCCCGGGTGCTGGGGGAGCAGGTGGGGGTCTGTTCTGGTAGGAGGTGTCACAAGGGAAGGTGTGGAGATGCTGCCAATGGGGACACGGGGCAAATGCGCCCCCTTCACCCCACACCTGTCAGCAGCTAGCAGCAGCTCAGTCCTGACTGCTGGAGACCCAGCCCCAGGGGCAGGCAGGTTGGGATCCGCTGCTCAGGAGGCAGCTCTGGGCCAGGGTGGAGGCCGGTGAAGCCAGCCACCCCCGCTCAGAGCTCTGCAGGGGCCAGTCTGCTATCAGCTTCATCACTGGAGTGGTGGCTGCTAAGAGCAAAGCCTGTGCTTGGTACCTCAGGGACCTAAATAAGAACCATTCCCTGTTCCAAGGATCCCAAGTGGGGGGAGGACGAGAAGCAGCTGAGCCTATAGGACACAGGAAACTCACTGGGGTGTGGGTGCTGGGGACTTGGGTTGGGTGCTGTACTGAGCAAGCCTGTTGTGGGGGGACACTGCTGGCAGTGGGTGACGAGGTGCACAAGTCAGGTCGGGGAGGGGGACTCTGTCCTGGCACCACTGGGACACTGGACACTGGCTCAGGTGTCAGCTGAGGACCCCCCAGTGTAGGCGAGGGGTTCACAGCCGCTGAGGCCTGTGGACACAGCTTCATGTATTCTGAGGTCGCAGAGCACAAGAGGTTAGGGGGTGTGATGCAGACCGACCTCGCCCGTCCAGGAGGAATGGGGCTGGTAACAGAGCCCTGTAACCCCTCAGCACCGGCAGAGGTTGCGTGGCGCCCCAGTGGAGCTGAGGGCTGGTGTTTCTCGCTCCGTATTTCCCTGCGCTCTGGAAACTCCTGCATCACTAGCCTTGGGCCCTTCACTGCCTCCCCTGGGCCTCCAGAGGCAGGCTGGGGTCCTCTCCTTTCTCAGCCTCTGCGGCCAGTGTCTCGCACAGGACAGACACCCACCAGGATGCTGCCTGGGACGGAGAGCTCCCTTCTGCCTTTGGCCAGGTGAGCCCCACAGCAGCTCAAGCTTCAGCTGCTGTGGAGGGAAGAGTGAACTGCTGGGCAGAAGCAGAAGCAGGCTTCCTGGAACTCCTGACCCCAGATCCCAGAGGCCCTGCCCCTTTGTCACCTCTCAGAACGTTGGCACGGCCTGCGGGTGACTTTCACCCACATGCAAGGGCGTCACATAGGCCCCTCCGCTCTGGCTCCCCACTGAACGGCAGCTTTGTATCCACAGGTAGGGCTGGGCGGCTCCAGTTTGAACTTAGGCATACGGATGCTGTCTAACAATTCATGACACTCCTCGTTTCTTTCGCTACTATTGGACCAGTTGAGGGTGGAGCCCAGCTGCACCTGGCACTGCTGAAGAGCCCTCGCGGAGCCAGCGCTCCGGCTGCTGGGTACGCAACAGCTGTCCTGGGAGGCAAGGGTTCGCACGGCAGTGCTTCTGTGTTGACAGAGGCTGTGCTGCAGCTCCCTGCCAGGCCCATGTCCTTCCTAGCTGTGAGAACACTAACCTGCTTGGGCTTCACCTGTCGAAGCCACCGCCAACTACAGAGGTGCGTTGTTTCTAAGCCAGGCAGGCAGCTCCAGCAGGAGCAGCGGGGGCAGGGCTGAGCAGCCGCTAAGCACAAGGGCGGCCAACCACACCAAGCCTGCTTCTCAACCACTCGCAGGAAATCGGCTCACAGTTGCTCCCCATTCTTCAGTGTTGATCCTGCCACTTTACTGAAAATCAATTAACGTCTGAAAAACGTATGGGAACCGTGCAAAGACATCCACGCCCCTCAGTTGCTGCCGCTCCAGCACCTGGCTCCGAAGTCTGTGCAGAGGGCGAGGCTCCTGCGGCGCCGGAGAGGGCCTTGCACGCTCCCTGTGGAGGGAACCAAGCTACTCTGCACGTGGATTTTCCAGCGCTCCGCCCACTTCACCAGGCAGCCTCTGCGCTTCATCCTGCCCGCGTGACAGGTGTGCTCTGTGCTGTCAGGAAACTGCAGGGCTTTGAGTATAAACTGAAAACAGCAAAACTATGTTCTCATCTCAGAGGCCCTTTCCTTCTCACCCCGAGGTCACCTGGGCCCGGAGGCACAGCACCGGCCGTGCAGGAGCCTGGAAGATGTTTGAACGACGAGAAAAAAACCAAAACATGTTACCGCCTCTAAAATGAGAAAATGGCAGAATCAAAATTAAATGTCCGTGAAGTGTATCATCATGTCAATTTTGTTAGTTGTTACACATAGTTTAAAACACATCTGGGAACTAAGTATGGGTTAGGTTTTCTCACTTTGCCACAACTCCTCAGTGACCACAACGAATTCATAAAAATCACTGTCAATTCGGTGAGTTACTCATAACCGAAGGACTCTGAAGCAACGGTCACCATTCCTGCCGTCTCTGCAGCCGTGAGGCCCAGCAGCAGGCTAGGCAGCCCCGCCCGCGTGTCTGTGCGGACGCCTGGTCCACGGCCCCCGGCTGTGCGCGCAGCAGCTGAGGACGCTCCGAGGATACAGCGCAGGACCAGCACGGGGCCGCCACCTGCCCGGGCCACCGCCTCCTCAGAAGATAAAAGACCCACTCCAAGCACCTCTGCGCTCTCCAACCCTAACCCGGCTGAGCCCCGACGCAGCAGCGGCAGCGCCTCTTGAAGGAGCTGCGGGCCTGCTCCGCCGTCCTCTGGAAGGCTCCCGAGTGAAGCTATCCCAACTGTTTTCATTATGAGTCTTTGCTTTAGTTGACACAGCTTCGCACTAGCACCCACTGCGCCAGTGGAGGCCGCCTTGCCTCAGGCAAGGAAGCCCCTGGCTTCCGAGCGCCCGACGGGGTCCTCTACCCCGGCACAGGGAGGGGCGAGGCGGCGCTGCGGGCGACACAGGCCCTCCCAAGGGTCACGCGGCGGCCGACGACTCCAGACCACCCGGGGTCCTCAGAGCTCGTGTCTCCCCCGGAGGCTGCTGCATCGCGGCTGGGGCCCGGTCCGCCCCCCACAGCGCAGGGGAGCCTGGCCGGTGGCGGGGGGCGCTCGACGGCTCGCAGCGCCTGCAGGGCCTGGACCCCCACCCCGCCACCAGCGGCCCGGCCCTGCGCCCCCAGGAGAGTAAGTGGAAGGAGGCGCGGGACCGTCCAGGGCCTGCTCGGGGACAGGCGCGCAGCGGAGCCCCGAGAAGTGCGGCTCGGCCGGCCCGGGGTCTGTAGAGCGGAGCGGGGCCCGCAGCAGCGCCCGGACGCCACGGCCTCTCGCGGGAGCGACCACCTGTCGCCGCGGGGCGGGGCTGGGGCAGGGCCCCTCCCATCCCCTCCCTGCAGCCCGGATCCGGGCCCTGGCCCCGCGCACTGACCTCTGACCCGGCTGTCAGGTCCCGCGGGCACGGACGGCGCCGGGGCACGGATGCGGCCGTAGTGCGCACGGCCCGGCCCGCGCCTCCAGCAGCCGCAGCGCCCCCGCACTGCGCATGCCCGGCCGGCCCGGCGCGGCTGGAACCAGATCCAGCCGGCTGGACCGTGACGCCAGCGCGCCTGCGGGGACTGGACCTCGGCGCGGGGGTGGGAGAGCGGGAACGGGGCCTCGGCGCGGCGGGTGGGAGAGCGGGGGCGGGGGAGCGGGGGCGGGGCCTCGGCGCTGAGAGGGCGGGGGTGGACCCTGCTGCAGCCCCACTGCCCCTCCGACGAGGCTCTCTGGCCGCTGGGGCCTTCGGTCCAGCTGCGCGAATGGCGCGGAGGGCGCACCCCCCCCCCCGCCCTGCGCAGGGCCCCTGCCAGCTGCACGTACTTGCCTCTGACCGCCCCCACCCAGCCCCTATCGTCCCCCTACTTCCCTCATCTCCCCCATCTGCCTCCATTATCCTCTCATCTCCCCCAATCTGCCCCCATAGACCCATCTCCCCTGGTCTGCCGCCATCTCCCCCTATCGCTCGCCCAATCTGACTCCATGCCCCCATCTCCTCCAATCTACCCCCACCTCCCCAGTCTGCCATCTCCCCAATCTGCCCCTTTCTCTCTCCAATCTGACTCCATGCCCATCTCTCCCCCAATCTGACTCCATGTCCCCCTGTCTCTCCCAGTCTGCCATCTCCCCCAATCTGCCATCTTCCCCAGTCTGCCATCTTCCCAATCTGCTCCCATCTCTCCCCAATCTGACTCCATGTCCCCCCATCTCCCCAATCTGCCCCTATCTCTCCCCCAATCTGACTCCATGCCCCCATCTCCTCCAATCTACCCCCACCTCCCCAGTCTGCCATCTCCCCAATCTGCCCCTTTCTCTCTCCAATCTGACTCCATGCCCATCTCTCCCCCAATCTGACTCCATGTCCCCCTATCTCTCCCAGTCTGCCATCTCCCCAATCTGCCCCTTTCTCTCTCCAATCTGACTCCATGCCCATCTCTCCCCCAATCTGACTCCATGTCCCCCTATCTCTCCCAGTCTGCCATCTCCCCCAATCTGCCATCTCTCCCAGTCTGCCATCTTCCCAATCTGCTCCTCTCTCTCCCCAATCTGACTCCATGTCCCCCATCTCTCCCCAATCTGACTCCATGTCCCCCCATCTCCCCAATCTGCCCCTATCTCTCCCCCAATCTGACTCCATGTCTCCCCATCTCCCCCAGTCTGCCCCCATCTCCCCTGCCCAGGCCCTGCAGGCAGAAGCCTAGCCCTCCCATGGCATCCACGTGTCCAGCAAAGGGGAGGTGCTCAATACCGGTTGGCTGAATACATGCATGAGTCCTGCAGCCTTTTCCTCACCACCCAGAGGGCGTCTAGATCTCTTCTGGCTTGTGTGTTCCCTGCCCTGGGACTAAGACTGCAGATCAATTTTTTTGCTTGTTTATTTTTGGAGACAGGGTCTTGCTCTGTCGCCCAGGCCAGAGTGCAGTGGCACCATTATAGCTCATTGCAGCCTTAACCTCCTGGGCTCAAGTGATTTTCCCACCTTGGCCTTCCGAGTAGCTGGGACTACAGGAGTGCACCACTACGTCCAGCTAATTTTTTAATTTTCTGTAGAGACAGGGTCTCACTATGTTGCCCAGGCTGTTCACGAACTCCTGGGCCCAAGTGATCTTCCTGCCTCGGCCTCCCAAAGTACGGGGATTACAGGCATGCCACCATGTCCAGCCTAATTTTTAATTTTTGGAGAAATTGGGTCTCACTATGTTGCCTGGCATAGGAGGCTGGAACTCCTGGACTCATGTGATTCTCCTGCCTTGGCCTCCTAAAGCACTGACTGGGATTACAAGCATGCACCATGGTGCCTGCCTTGCAGATCAATTTTATGGTGTGAGGGAGCCCCACTGGCCACCCAGAGCACAGTGAGCCCGGAGGCTGGGCCGGTTCCAGCGGGAGGAGAGGCTTAGACTCCCTCCCAAGGTGTCAGGGTCCGGCACACACTGTGCTCTGGCCGCGGGGCCTGCTCTGGAGGCCACCCCCGCCTGGGAGATGGTGTGGGCACCCCAGTCCCCCACTGAATAAGGATCTGCAAGGCAGGAGTCAGGCCTGGGCTGGCTGTTTTCCTCCTGGCTGTTTCACCATCTCCAGGCCTGTCCCCATGCAGAGGCCTACTCCGTGGTGGCAGCGGGGCAGGCAAGGGTGGACTGGAGGCCTCCTAGAGCTGGTGGACGCGAGGATGCCAGGAAGGGATGGCCTGCCTACTGCCCGCGGCCGCTACGCAGCAGTGCTTCCGATTTAGTGTCTCTGCCACTGGTGTCCGCACCCTGCTTTCAGAGAAGGAAGTGTGTGCTCAGTCACCGGTTTCATGGGAGGGACTCAATTCTGGGCCTTCTGAGCCCCAGTGGCCTTGTGTGCTGACTCCCCAGTGTGTCCCTAGCATGAACGTGCCAGCCCACACAGTCACCTGCCTCCATGAACGCGCCAACCCTGCGCATCCACCTGTCTTCCCGAACGTGCCGACCCATGCATCCACCCGCCTCCATGAACGCGCCAATCCTGCTCATCCGCCGTCTTCACCAACGCACCAACTCGCACAGCCACCCGCCTCCACACCTGAGCCCGGGGACCAGGTTTCTTCTCCCCGTAGTTCTGTGCTGGTGGCTCTGGGCTGCTTTGGGAGACAAGGACAAGAGCAGGAGAGGGAGAAGCTGGCCTGGCAGTGGGGTGCAGTTCCCCGGGCTGGGCCACCAGCCCCACAGGGATGGGGACGTGGTGCCGGCTGAGGACCCGTGGCCCCCAGGGGCTTCACTCCACTCCATCTCATGCTTCCAGCTACCCTGCTCTTTGCACTTCACAGAGAGGGAACCGAGCCCAGCAAAGGTGGATACATACCAGCTGCTACGCCTTCCTAGGTTCTGCCCAGTGACCCACCTGTAGGGCTGTGCTGTCCCCTGACCCATGAAGGCACACATAGGCTTGTGGCTTTGGGCAGGTGGGACTGTCTCTCTCCCCGGGCAGGTGGGGACTCTCTCTCCCCGGGCAGGTGGGGACTCTCTCTCCCCGGGCAGGTGGGGACTCTCTCTCCCAGGGCAGGTGGGGACTCTCTCTCCCAGGGCAGGTGGGGACTCTCTCTTCCAGGGCAGGTGGGGACTCTCTCTCCCCGGGCAGGTGGGGACTCTCTCTCCCCGGGCAGGTGGAGACTCTCTCTCTGGGCAGGTGGGGACTCTCTCTCCCAGGGCAGGTGGGGACTCTCTCTCCCAGGGCAGGTGGGGACTCTCTCTCCCAGGGCAGGTGGGGACTCTCTCTCCCAGGGCAGGTGGGGACTCTCTCTCCCAGGGCAGGTGGGGACTCTCTCTCTCTCTCCCTGGGCAGTTGGGACTCTCTGGGCAGGTGGGGCACTCTCTGGGCAGGTGCCAACGTGCCTGCTTTCCCACAGCCCACACCCCGGGCCCCAACACAGAGCAGCACGTGCAAGGCTGCTTACTGCACCAGCACATCCAACCACCTCCACAAACGCACCAGTCCATGCATCCACCCAGGGTGAGCTAAGGGCCCCTTGTATCTAGTACAGTCTCAAGGGTGGAGTGGCCAGGAGGGAGCCCTCCCACTGCCTTGGCTTGAAGCATCAGTGGCCAGTGGTCCACACTGAGACCCTAGAGCCCCTTCCCCAGCAGCTCGGCAGGACCTGGTCAGGAGGAGGGGCCAAGAGGGAAAGAAGGACCCCCAGATAGCTGGTGAGCTGCTTCCGTACACGGGATGCTGTTCCACGCGCTACATATCTGGACAGAACAAGACAAAGATGCGCGCCCATTGAGAGGCTATGCTGAGGCTGTAATATTACTGAGGAGAAAAATTAAGCGTAGGCTTATTTTCTGAGATTTAAAATGGTTGGGGGAGGAAGGAAGTCAGCGAAACAGCACCACAGGTGGCTCCTGGGCAGAGACCAGAGACCTGCAGGGAGGGCAGAGTGGTCCAGGTGCGGGGGGCGGCCAACAAGCACCACCCGGGGAGGGGGCCGAGAGTACAGGGTGGTCCAGGTGGAGGGACGGCCAGCAAGCACCACCCGGGGAACGGGCCAAGAGTGCAGGGTGGCTGCGAGGACGTGCCGAGGGGGTGAGAGCAACCTGGTCACCAAACCTTCCCCAGGTAATGAGAATTAGCCTTCGAAACCCTGGCCCAGGCACCCCAAGGCCATGTGGAGCATTCTGAGTCATTCAAGAAAGACATAACTATGTCCGACACGTTCTTTTAATTAACTGCCCTGCTCGGGTGGTCAGCAGGCCCCACTTCCCAGACACACCACGCCCCAGAGAACGCAGGGTAGATGGGCCCCAGATCCAGAGAACTGCTCCCAGCCCACGGGGCTGCCCCAACACGTCCCTCGCATTCAGCCCGCCTGAAAATAAAGTCTCTGAAATGGAACCTGGGGCCGAGGACGAAGCCCCCGCAGGTGGATCTGCTGTTGGCCAGAGCAGAGAAGGTGCCATGGAGGGCCTCGGGGAGGCTCCTGTCTGCCAAATCACTTTCGTGGCATCACGAGAATCCACTGCGGGGGTGTGAGGGCCAGGAGGCCCTGAGAAGTGGAGGCCCTCGTCCTAAGAGGCCACAGCCACCCGCCAACACTGCCAGGCACCCCCAGGTGACAGTGGCCCTCAGAGGCCGCAGCCACCCGCCCACACCGCCAGGCACCCCCAGGTGACAGTGGCCCTCGGAGGCCGCAGCCACCCGCCCACACCGCCAGGCACCCCCAGGTGACAGTGGTGCCCTTGGGCTGCTCCAGTCCGTCCATGAGAGAAGGGCAGGAAAACCACCCAATCAACAGGTCCCTGAGAGAAAACACCGGTCGGAGTTGCCAGAAAGCACGATGCTAGGGTACTGCACGTACGTGGGCAGCGCCTCTGCCCCAAGCATCCTTCCTCCAGCCCAGTCACACTGTCTGCCTGACCAATCCTGCACACTCCTCACTACCCTGCCGGGATACCCCCTCTCTGGGAAAACTGTGAGCCCCAGGGAGCTGGAGGACCTCTCCTCTGTGCACTCGCGGTGCAGACACAGGCCACAGAGAGTCTCGGCAAGTCCGTTACACACTGAAAGAAGACCTACCACTACCTCGATATGAGGGAACACAGCTCAGTTCGGTCTGTGAAGCTAGTAGAACCCTGATACCAAAACCAGATGAAAACAAAACTACGGACTAATATCCCTCATAAATACAGATGCAAACATCCTACTCAGCAACATGGAAAAAGAGTCACACACCATGCATGACAGGTGGAGTTCACTCCAGAGGTGGAAGGCTGGCTCACTATTTAAAAATCCATCGGGCCGGGTGCAGTGACTCACGCCTGTGATCCCAGCACTTTCGGAGGCTGAGGTGGGCAGATCACCTGAGGTCAGGAGTTCGAGACCAGCCTGACCAACATGGAGAAACCCCGTCTCGACTAAAAACACAAAAATTAGCCGGGTGTGGTGGCTCATGCCTGTAATCCCAGCTGCTCGGGAAGCTGAGGCAGGAGAATCATTTGAATTTGGGAAGCGGAGGTTGCAGTGAGCCGAGATCACGCCATTTGCACTCCAGCCTGGGCAATAAGAGTGAAACTCTGTCTCAAGAAAAAAAAAAAAACATCAATATAATGTACCCTATCAACAGGCTACAGAAGAAATACCACGTGGTCACACCAACTGATGCAAGGGGCATGTGACGAAGTTCAAGACCCACGCGTGGTAAACACCCAGGAAATCGGTAACGGAGGTGCCTCCTGAGTGAGGTGAGGAGCATCTGCAGATGCTCCCCCAAGGCCAGGAACAGGGCAAGGGTGTCCACCCTCCCACTGTCCCCACTGCTATCCAGCATCCGGCTGGCTGGGTCCACAGGCAGGAAAAGGACCAGAAAGGAAGAAATATAACTCTCTGTATTTGCAAGCGGCATGACGTTAACCGTTAATGCAGGAAATCTCAGAGAATCTACGAAATAAATCCTGGGACTGCGAGTGGGTTCAGAAGGCACGGGACCGCAGACAGTCAGGGAGCTGGCAATGGGCTCGCGGAAACTGGCATTCCCGTGCTAACACCACCTACGACTGCTCAGCAACAAGGAAATGCTTAGCTGTAAATCTAACAAAACCTGTATAGGACTTAAATGGCAAAAACCACAAAACACTGAAGAAAGAAACTTTGAAGAATCCAAATACATGGAGAGACACATTGTGTTAATGGACAGAACAGACAGCAGAGTCAAGACATAAATTCTCCCAAAATTGAGGTACGTGTTTAATGCAACTCCTACCGTAAATTTCAGGGGTTTTTTTTGTAGGTAAAGACAAGATTATTCTAAAATGTATATGGAAAAGCAAAGTAACAAGGATAGCTAAAACAGCGATGAAAAAAGGGTGACTAGAAGGAACTGCGTGCCTGATTTCGGGACATTGGACAGCTGTGGTGCAGCATGAGCAGTGGGAGACACACAGAGGAACAGAGAACAGTGAACCCAGGAGGTGCCCCATGTTAGCAATGTGATTTTTTCAAAATTTTATTTTAGGTTTAGGGGTGCCTGTGCAGGTTTGTTATACAGGTAAACTTGTGTCATGGGGGTTTGTTGTATAGATTAATCACCCAGGTACTGAGCCTAGTACCCAGCAGTTATTTTTCACCTTTTCTCCCTTCTCCCACCCTCCAGCCTCCTTTTCCTCCTCCCTCCTCCCACCTCCACCCTCAAGTTCACTCCTGTGTCTGTTATTTCCTTCTTTGTGCTCATGAGTTCTCATCATTCAGCTCCCACTTATAGTGAGAACATGTGGTATTTTGGTTTTCTGTTCCTGCCTTAGTTTGCTAAGGACAATGGCCTCCAGCTCCATCCATGTTCCCAGAAGACATGATCTCACTCTTTTTAATGGCTGCATAGTATTCCATGGTGTATATGTACCACATTTTCTTTATCCAATCTGCCATTGGTGGCATTTTGGCTGGTGTCATGTCTTTGCAACTGTGAACGGTGCTAGGCTGGCGTCATGTCTTTGCGACTCTGAACGGTGCTAGGCTGGGGTCATGTCTTTGCGACTCTGAACGGTGCTAGGCTGGCGTCATGTCTTTGCGACTCTGAACGGTGCTAGGCTGGCGTCATGTCTTTGCGACTCTGAACGGTGCTAGGCTGGCGTCATGTCTTTGCGACTCTGAACGGTGCTAGGCTGGGGTCATGTCTTTGCGACTCTGAACAGTGCTAGGCTGGGGTCATGTCTTTGCTACTGTGAACAGTGCTGGGCTGGTGTCATGTCTTTGCTACTGTGAACAGGGCTGCAGTGCACATTTGCATGCATGCATCTTTATGGTGGAAAGATTTATATTCCTCTGAGCATAAACCCAGTAATGGAGCAATCTGATTTCTGACAGTTTGTAAAGGCAATTCCGTGGAGACAGAAATCTTTCCAACAAATGCTGCTGGAACAACAGGATGTCCACAGGAAAACAATAAACCTTGAACCAAAGTAGATTTACAGATGGCAAATAAGCATGGGGCCAGACGCGCCACATCCTTTGACGTGAGGGAGTGCCCATGAAAACAGCAGTGAGGCCACCGCACACCTGTCACGATGGCCCAAATCCAGACACCGACATCACCAAATGCAGGCGAGGATGTGGAGCAACAGGAACGCACTCCTTGCTGTGGGAAGTGACTGCAAAATGGCACAGTCACTTGGAAGTCAGTTGGTGGTTTCTTACAGAAGTAGGCAAAATCCTGCCACAGGATTCAGCAAATGCGCCCCTTGGTATTCACCCACATGAATTGAAAATTTAGGTTCACATGAAAACCTGCACACAAATATTTCGAGCAGTTTTATTCATAACTGCCACAGATTGGAAGCAACCAAGATGCCCTTCAGTAAGGGATTGGATAACCATAGTCCATCCAGACAGCACAAAAAGAAAGGCTCTGTCATGCCGTGAAAAAACATGAGCAAGTTTAACAGCATTCTGTGAAGTGAAAGGTGCCAGCTGAAAAGGCTGCATGCTGTGGGATCCCACCGTGTGACATTCTGGAACAGGTAGCACCATGGAGCCAGGAAAGGGTTCCGTGGTGGTCAGTGGTGGTGGGGAGGGAGGGATGAATGGGTGGTACACAGGGTCCTTTTGGGGCAGTGAAGCTGCTGTGTGTGGTGCTGTAACAGTGGATGCACAATGGATATTCATTTATCAAAACCCACAGAGCATGCCATACCAAGAGGGGCCCCCCGTAAGCTGTGGACTTCGGGTGGTCGTGGTGTGGCCATGCAGGGTTCGGGTGCTCGTGGTGTGGCCGTGCAGGGTTCGGGTGCTCGTGGTGTGGCCGTGCAGGGCTCGGGTGCTCGTGGTGTGGCCGTGCAGGGCTCGGGTGCTCGTGGTGTGGCCGTGCAGGGCTCGGGTGCTCGTGGTGTGGCCGTGGAGGTCTCGGGTGCTCGTGGTGTGGCCGTGCAGGGCTCGGGTGCTCGTGGTGTGGCCGTGCAGGGCTCGGGTGCTCGTGGTGTGGCCGTGCAGGGCTCGGGTGCTCGTGGTGTGGCCGTGCAGGGTTCGGGTGCTCGTGGTGTGGCCGTGTACGGCTCGGGTGCTCGTGGTGTGGCCGTGTAGGGCTTGGGTGCTCGTGGTGTGGCCGTGTAGGGCTCGGGTGCTCGTGGTGTGGCCGTGCAGGGTTCGGGGGCTCGTGGTGTGGCCGTGGAGGGTTCCGGTGGTTGTGGTGTGGCCGTGTAGGGTTCGGGGGCTCGTGGTGTGGCCGTGGAGGGTTCCGGTGGTTGTGGTGTGGCCGTGTAGGGCTCGGGTGCTCGTGGCGTGGCCGTGTAGGGCTCGGGTGCTCGTGGTGTGGCCGTGCAGGGTTCGGGGGCTCGTGGCGTGGCCGTGTAGGGCTCGGGTGCTCGTGGTGTGGCCGTGCAGGGTTCGGGGGCTCGTGGTGTGGCCGTGCAGGGCTTGGGTGCTCGTGGTGTGGCCGTGTAGGGTCATCACTGTTGCAAATGCACTATTCAGGGTGCAGGGTGTTGATAATGGGGGAGGCCGTGCATGGTGTGTCGGGAGGGTGTACATGCAAACTCCATCATCTGCTCAATTTTGCTGTGAACCTAATACTACTCTTAAAAAAAAGTCTATTAAAAAAAAAATACAGGCTGGGTATGCTGGCACATACTTGTATTCCCAGCTGCTTGGGAGGCTGAGGTGGGAGGATTGCTTAAGGCCGGGAGTTTGAGACCAGCCTAGCAACATAGTGAGACGCCCCCATCTCTGCAAAAAAACTTTAAAAATTAGACAAGCATGGTGGCACGCACCTGTACTCCCAGATACTCAGGAGGCTGAGGAGTGAGTGGGAGTTCGAGGCTACAGTGAGCTATGATTGCACCACTGCATTCCAGCCTGCATGACAGAGTGAGACCCTGTCTCAAAAACAAAAAACAAAACCAAAACAACAACCTAAACCTCACAAAAAATGAACTCAAATGGATCATCTATTTAAATGTCAAAGGTAAAACTATAAAACTTTGATAAGAAAACGTAGGAGAAAATCTTTGGGACCTGGGGGTCATTGAGGAATTATTAACCATGACACCAAAAGCAGATCCTTAAAATTAAAAAGAATTTTAAAAAAAGGATAAATTAGACTTCACCAAAATTAAAAAGAAAATAGCCTTTTCTCTGCAAAACCCTCATTAAGAGGATGTAAGAGACAAGCTATGGACTGGGACAAAATATTTACAAACCACACATACACAAAAGCCTAGTGTCTAGAAGACATAAACAACGAGAAGGTGCAGTTTGGAGCAGGGCTGGGAGGATGAGCAAAGGCAGACGTGCCGGCTGCAGCCGCGCTCCATGAGTGAGTGGCTACTGCACGCCGGGCCTCCGGCTGACAGTGCCTCCCGGGGTTAACCCGAGGCCAGAGGCTCGGCGGTATGCTGGAGACCCATCCTGGGCCCCTCCCACGTTCCTTGTGGGAACAGCTGCTTCTGCAGAACATGGAAAAGGTCCAGGCTGGAAGCCGTGCGGACGGAATTTAGGAAGAGGGAATGGACCGAGTGCAGGAGAGGGAGGGAGACCCCTGCACGGCAAGGTGGTGGCCACGTGCTCCAGAAGAGGACTTGGGCTCCGTGCTCCAGGGACGGGGACCTGGGCTGTGCGGTGCGGGGAAGAGGACCTGGGCTCTGCCCAGGGACTCCACAATTCCTTACTAATGTTACTGCCGTTTATGGGGGCTCTGAACAACACCAAGTTTTATTAATACATCCACAGAGTGTCAGATGGTGACACGCTATCTCACTTATGCTAAGGCTCACTCTCATTTTATCATCTGTAACGTCAGGGTGCACCTTATAATCAACAGGCCACAAAGAAAGTCACAAGCCACGCTCACAAGAACTAGGAAGTTCATTGTAAAATACTCCTTGTCCTTGATCGGCATGGCACACAGTATCGGACTCACTCTGCAAACATAATCACTAGAGCAGGTTCATCTCCAAGGGGAACGCCAGCCAGCCTTTCCTGCCACTCCCTGCCACCTCCCCCCCCCACCCCGAGAAAGCCCACATGCAAACAGACCCAGGCCAGCTGGGCCCCTCTCCAGCTCCTGACCAGCAGCCCCGGATCCCTGGGTGGTGTGCAGCTGACCTTCCCGACCGCCACTCAGAAAAACCAAGAAAGCCTGCCGACCGCCTGAATGTGGCAGGGGAAGGGCGGCCCCAACATCTCCGTAAGACACGCGGCTGCATCAAAGGAGCCTCGGCAGTGCACTGGGCTGCAGAATGAGGTGCACAACTAGGGCACCCCCCCACCCGCAACACACACGGCACACAGCCACAGAGGCACGGCCCCAGGCCAGGAGTGCACAACTGCCCTCAAACGCCCTCAGCAGCCACGGCACACAGCCACAAACACACGACCCCAGGCCAGGAGCACACAACTGCCCTCAAACGCCCTCAGCAGCCACGCAGGGGAGGCCACGTCCACGTGACTCCAAACATCAACACTAGACTAGGGTGCAACCGCGAAGCTGAGTCAGGGCCACACGCCCCCCTACGCCCCAATCTGTGCCCACCCTTCCCCCCATCAACTGAGTCTTGTACGGGGGCTGGCCAGGACCCTTGGGTACACAGCTGCAGCCTCTGGAGGGTGTTTACACCCCCAGCTACGAGTACTTATTGTGGTTCAGGTGGAGGGTGGCTCCCTCTGACAATCTCCCCAGGACACACACGAGCTTTCTGCCATTCTCCCTGGCAGGACTGGCCTGCTTGGCACGGGAAGTCTCTGCAGATAAGGTGGTCTGCAGTGACCTGAAAGCTCAGTGGCTTAGAGGAAGCTAACCTCCAGCATTCCCCAGCCACAGAGCACCCCTGTGGGTAGGACCCACAGAGCCTGGCATTACAGGGACCAGACAGCACCGTGCATACTCTGACCAGGGATTCTGAGGTCTTGGGCCATTTATACCATGGAGATAACGAAGCTTACTCTTAGTCGGGCTGCTAGGAGGGCCCAAAGTCCCAAACCCCGATCTAAAAAGCCAGAATACCCCTGGGTTCAAATCCTGGCTCCACAGCCTGCAGTGTGACCTGGAGTAAGTTGCTTAAGTTTTCACAATTAAATTTAAAATGCATGGCCGGGCACAGTGGCTCACACCTGTAATCCCAGCACTTTGGGAAGCCCAGGCAGGCGGACCACTTGAGGTCAGGAGTTCGAGACCGGCCGGACCAACATGGTGAAACCCCATCTCTACTACAAAAAAAAAAAAGAAAAAAAAAAAAAGAATTAGCTGGGCATGGTGGCACGCACCTGTAATCCCAGCTACTCAGGAGGCTGGGGCTGCAGTAAGCCAAGACCATGTCATTGCACTCCAGCCTGGGCAACATGAGAGAAACTCTGTCTTAAAAAATAAATAAATAAAATGCATATGGTGACCTATCTTATTGATGCTAAGGCGTACTCTCTCACTTTATCATCTCTAACGTGAGGCTGCGCCTTAAAATCAGCAGTATGTCGGAATTTCATGGGCAGATGGCCTTCTTTTTAGTAATCCATAAACTAATGGCATAGCTAGCACTAATCAATCGTGTCTTAGGTTTGATGAAGTACGGACGTATCAACCTGAAAACAATGGTTGAGGCTTAGAACAGAACCTGACACAGAATACGCCCTCAGGTATCGGTGTTGGCTGCTTGTGACTGACTTTGGCAAGTAAGATCAGTACCCGGCACCTCTGGGCACACAGGGCCCGGGCTGCATCCACTGTGCCAGGGACCTGGTGCCAGGCTGGGCAGCAAGTCAGTGTCACATCAGCAGGCATGGGCCGTGGTGAGCCTCTCCCTGCCCTCCCGCTGGAATAGAAAGCTGACCCGACTCCCACTCCGACCCACGGTCAGGAAGCCGTCCTGTCCAGGAAGGTGGCTGAGGTACATCCCTGAACACAGTAGGCCGCAGCATCATTCAGCGGAGGGCCAGTGGCTGCTATTCTTCCTGCTGGTGTTCCACTCGGCCCGCAGGTCACAGCAAGTCTATGCGGAACTGTGCAACCCACATGCTTTGATTTTCAGAAATGTTCTTAGATCCTGAACCAGAATGTGCTGCAGGGGGGACTGTTTCACCTCAAAAATTACAGCAGAGTAAATGTCCTTGTTTCAACTTTTCCAATGTTTAACTTGTAACAATAGCTACAAAAGTAATCAGGCAGCAAACCATGTGTTTCTTTAAACGGCTTTCCTGTTAGTGTTCCGTTTACAAAGAAACTCCTAAAACCAGGAAGTAATTGGTGACTTTGGAAACAGCAAGCAAACTTCGGGGAAGAAAGAGGGGCAGGTGTACCTGGAAGGACTAACTTGCAGCCACTCATTTCCTTTGGAGGGCGGTGGGGCCTGCACCCTGCAGATTAGGGTATATTCTGACTCAGCAAAATAGGCACCAGCGCCTGTAAAAAGAAACCGCACTGGGCACTAAGAGAATTCTCAAAATCTCCAAGAGCCCTGGGTGTGTGTCCTCCCACAGGGAATCTCGGGCGCACGAGCTCGTCAAATGGCTGGTCTCAGGTTACGCTACCAGCACCGCCTCCACCGCCACCGCCCCCCAACCTCACTGGTCCGAGCGGTTCCCCGCGGTCTGGCCGTGAGGGCGGGGCCGGGGGTGGAGTCCAGGGCGGGACCAAGGCTGGGGGCGGGGCCAGGCCTCAAGGCCTCTTGGCGGCCGGGGGCGGAGCCGGGGCAGGGGGCGGGGCTGACAGTCACGTGTGTACACAGGGCCCCCGCGGCATGCGCGCCGTGAGCCCCGCCGCCTCCTCCAGCCCGAGCTGCCCGCCCGGGGGCGACTGCGCCGGCCGCCGCCCAGCAAGCCGGTGAGTGGGGCCCGGGAGCCTGGGTCGGGTCGGTGGGGCACACCCCGGTCTCCGCCTGGGGAGGGAGCCAGCCCCGAGCTGCTGCGGCTCCCACGGCGGGCGCTGCGCTTACTGGGACTCTGGTCCTCTGGCCGCTGCCCACTGCAGGGCTCCGTGCCCTTGCCGGGAGGGGACCGCTGTCCTCCGGCTGCGCTCCGAGCTGAGCCCCGGGGGCGGGCTTTCGGTCATTAACCTGGTGATGGCAGCTGAATCTGCTGCTGGCGTAGGCGGCTCAGCGCCGCCACCGGCTCTCCCATGTCCGACAAGGCACCACTGATCCTGCTCTCCTGGGCCACTATGGTGACTGCTTTCGGCCCCTTCTATGATTAGTGTTTTAAAGTGAGTTTTGGAACTGTGTCTACATGGAGGTGTCAGATCTGCTGTCAGTTGTCTTGGACAGTTGGCAGGGCATGGGACGACTCTTTCAAAGCTTCACTGGAAGGCAGTGCTCTCCAGTCGCCAAACCACCACTACCAGCAGCAGGAAACCCACTGTTAAGTTAGTATTACAAACCTGGCAAGTCAGTTCTCTAAACTAGGCATAAGTCTACAAATCTTGATGTGACTGGTCACAGTGGCTTATCTCTGCATGTTACGTGGTGGACCAGAGGATAATTCTGTATTCATCGTCCAGAGCCTTTGATCTCTTCCCTGCCCATGAAGATGTACTTGAGTCCTCCATTCCACTTTGAATAGCCAGCTCCTGTCCACATGGAACAGCATGACATCTTTTATCTTTTGCTACCTGCAGCACCTAGCAGAGGCCAGCATTCAATAACAGAGGAGCAAGAGGCTTGCTTTAAAGGCCTCTGCAAACTTGTATGAGTAAAACGGTTCTGACCATGTTCCCAGGTTCCTCACGCATAGTGGTGATGAGATAGTCTACCATCCTAACTGGGGCACCGTTGAGAGTGAACGGAGGCACTGTTAATAATTAGACGAAGTGCACGCTCACAGTACCCATGACCTGCTGTGCAGCTCCTTCACTTCAAGAGCTACTGTAAGGCCCGGCTCCCCAACCAGAACCCCTGTTGTCTTCCTCAATGAAGAAGGCCTCTGAAGACAAGTGACTTAAGAACATAGTTTATATGTATTGAATACTGTTGTGCCTTTTCACAGAGAAGAGGTCGGAGCCAGAGCCGCTCACTGCCCGACGCCATACACATCCATGCTGGTGTCCATGTGTCATCCTGCCTCTCTAGCCAGCATGGACATATCCCGAGTATGGAGGACAGAGGAACGCAGATTTAGGGCAGAATGTAAATGTGAAAGTTGACTTGGAGTCCCTGCAACTCATAAGCCCCTAGTAGGCTGATGAAGAGAGAAGGGTAAAGGGCACGCACCTCGGGTGGGTCTTCGGTTAGGATGTAAAGGCTGATTATGTCTATCATACAATGAATAAATGGCATACTGCACAGATCACTGCGTGGGGAAATATGCTCGTGTAATTTACAGTCGGAAGAGGGACACGCTGCCCACTGGGGCAGGGAGAAGAAGGGGCTCCTCAGGGAGCTGCAGCTCTCACAGCCCCTAGGATGTCATCTGGAATCCTGAAAAAATAACCACCACCTGGCCTTTAATGACCCAACCACAGCAAGGCCTTGCCTTTGTAGGAGGAAATTATCACCCAGAGAACCCGGCCGACCGTGTCATGTACACGACGATCCCACGGTGCTGTTTTTTTTCAACAGTGTTTCTCAGTCATTCCCTCCTGCCTGCTGGCTCCTCTGCTCTCCAGGGCTTTCACTAACCCACCTGCCCAACTGGCCAGCATTAGGCTGCCCAGTTAGCCCACATCTGTCCAGGGGTCTCAAAGGCTCAGAACCCCAAGACACCATCCAGGTAGCAAAGAGGAGAGGGGACCCAGTCTGGAGAGTAGAATAACTTTTCGCTCTAATTTGAGATCCCAAAATGAGATGCTGCCCAGGACCAGAAGTCAGTTTCTTAGGAGCGTGCTGTCTACCCAGGAGCCTCCATGTGCAAACAAAACACCCCCTTGAGCAGCAGAGGGACAGGGTGGAGTGGGGCAGGTGTCTGTTCATCCCTACAGAGCCACACCCAGGTCCCTTCCTGCACAGGCCAAGGACTTTCCCCGTTTTAATTGGAACCAGAGCAAGCCTTGCAGACCACTGTTGCTACCACAGCTAGTGTGATGAGGAGAAATAACCTGCTGGTTCCTACCTGGGAAAGAACCGAGGTGGTGATAAGATCTGTGGCCAGAGCACTTCCCTGCAGGTTAAGGCCACGCCTAGTAAACCGGGGCTCCACTGGGGAGCCCGGGCAGGTGCCAAGCCTGCCCAGAGTCTGCAGTAGAGACTCTCTGTTCTTGGCCAGGTCTTTGAATTTCTGAGGAAGTCTTTTTTGTTTGTTTTTGTTTTTCCCTGGTCTCATGTACCTGGAAAGGGAATTAGCCTCACACCCAGTTAGGGAACAAAAAGCCAAGTAAACAAAAGAATGCTGTTCCACCTTCCTCCAGGGAACTGGCGCCCATAGCTGCAGGCACAGGTGCCCAGCCGGCTCACTGGCCCAGCAAGGTGCTTGGTCTCAGGCCCCCAGAGCCCGTCCTGGAGCCATAAACATGCTCGCTATTATCCATGGAAAAAGAGAGGCATTCTGTTTGTTTATAGTCTAAGCCAAGTCACCTGATTTACTCTCACTACTCTGCAGTTTGGATTTGTAAAAAGCAAAAGGCTACAAAAATCAAAACCATCCACCTAGGTAATGAACCATTTCTTATCACAGCCCAGGAAGGCACAGATAGGAATCAGTGTGCGTAAGCTCTCCACATCGAAACCCTGTGAAAACAGCAGCCTTTCCTAAGCGTCTGGCTCCTAGGAGCTGGATGTTAATTGTTGCTAAAGCCTGGGTTCATTACTACAAAAGGAAATGAACATTCCAGAGTCACTTTGAAAGCATTTTGATTGTTCTAGAATATTCACCCAAGGTTGAGCGTCTCATGGTGCATGGCAGGTTCGGCCAGGAGCTGGCCGTGGCCTTTCCACTCCTTTCCTGCCATCCTTCTGAGGATGCAGTGCCCGGGGCCTCACAGTTCTATTTCCACTCAAATCTAAGGCTCTAAAGCTTCAACAACCGTCCTGGGACAATAAGAAGCGCTGAGTCCCCACCCTGCCTGCTCTCCTTTCTACTCAGTGGGGAAATTGGATCACTCGCCTTGGTGGATCACTCACCTTGGGGAAAAGCCTTTTACGTCACCGAATACATCCCCTTCCACGGTTTTCATCCGACAGTCAGCCAGGCTGCTGCAGCACACATAAAAGCTTCCCCTGCCTGCAAAGAGCTCCGAGTAGACGGGAAAGAGATGGATGTGCGGACAGGCTTAACCCAGCACGACTGGCGGAGGGGGTGTGGAGACAGTGGTCGGGGGTGGGTTCCCGAGGGTACTGATACCCAAAATAAAGTGTCAAGGATGAGCCAGTGTTTGCTGAGAGAACGAGGGGAAGCGAGAAAGGGTGTTCTAGGCAAGGGATCAACATCTGCAAAAGACAGTGTGAAAGAGAGCACCTGGAAACTTTGCGGGGATCACCGGGCATGGGACTTGCCGGCCCCAGCTCTGACAGGGCCCTGAGCAACAGAGGAAAGAACTTCCCGACTAACAGGAACAGCAACATCAAATGCAATGGCTTTTGTGAAACTAATTCAGCCACCTTGGAGCAGAGGATTCCTCTGCTGGTTTCTGTTTCTGCCAGCTCTGTGCAGTGCAGGCGCTATGATGCTCTCTCTCTCTCTCACACACACATACAGGGACCCGGGTGCCTCTCAGGTTGAGAGGGGTGGTCACCATCCCCACACTCAGTCCCCCTCTGTCTCCAGGCCTGCTGCTTCTGAACAGGCCTGGGGCAGCCCATTTCTATTGGGAAACCCTATCAAAGTTAGCCCCGGGTTTCAGCCAAGTTCATCTCACTGCTCACAGACATTCATTATTAACAGACTGCTTGATGGCACTTTGGGCTCTTTTTAAATAAGACATAGGAAGAAAAATGCCAACGTCTCACTTGAAATGCTCCAGACAGCTAGCCTGATGGGGTCCTGTCGCCCCTGTCCACACCCTGCTGTGGCCGTGGTCTCCACAGCTGCACATGGGCTCCAGACATTTTCATGAGTTATGAACCAAAGAGAACCAAGACCCCTGGAGCAGGTTCTCCTTCCCAGTCCCATGTTCCTTTGAAAGCAATGAATACAGGCCAGGGAAGCAAGTGTTTATACTCCAGTTCAGTACTAGTGAAACATCGGGAAATTCATTGTGTTGGTATCAAAGCCCGAACTCAGAACATAAAGACCGTAAAACTGCAAAGCCTCTGCAGTCTGAGCATGCGCTCCCCGGGCCCCCGCGGTCTGAATGTGCGCTCCCCGGGCCCCCGTGGTCTGACCGTACGCTCCCTGGGCCTCCGTGGTCTGACCCTGCGCTCCCCGTGCAAGCACCACCCACAGGTGCGTCCTGGGGGCTGCCTCCTCCACGTTTGCCAGCAGTGTGGGGTGTGATGGGGCCCATGTTGTTGTCATCCCACCCTGCCCCACGTTTCCCCTGCACACGTGTCCGTTCACAAAGATTCTGAGCAAAAGGTCACAGAACAGCTTCCTCTGCCCTTTATATTTGGGGAGGAGGCCAAAGATCTGCAGGCGTCATCATTCCAGGCCAGGGCTGGTGACAGGGAGCAAGCGCCGGCACCCTCTTGTGCTTCACATGGGTTGGTTTATTTAACCCTCCTGTCTCATGAAGATTTTTACTAAGCCTGGGGAAACCGAGGCACAGAGCAAGGAAGTCACCTGCCTGCAAAGGCACCTGTGTGCAAGCCAGGCCTGGAAAAGCTCAGCCTGCAAGTGCACATGCTGGCTGCCGCTCCAGAGCCCAGGCCCTTAACCACTTCCTTCCTAGGAAGACAGACAGCGAGGGAATTTCTTACAGTGCTTTATGTCAACTCCTGCTGCTGCCCGCCACTAACCCAGGCCCCTGCAGACAGCAGGGCACGGGCCTTCCTACAAGCAGGCTTACTACGAAGACTACGTTCCCTCATGTCAGGTAGAAGGAATTAGACCAGAGGTCAAGGCAGCAGCTAGAATCAGTGGTGCCTTCTCAAAGTAGGATAACAGTTTTAGGACTGTTTTCAGTCAAATTTTGGGCACCACTGTACTGGGTTCTATGACAGAGAAGCCACCAAGGTCCCGTGCAAGAAGCCCTGGGCAGGGACAGCTGAAGCTGTGCACCTGGGCCCTCCTGATTGCCTCCCACCAGCCAGGCCTGGCAGCAGCCAGCAGCCACCCCACCCCACCCCAACAAGGAGTGCTGCCCCACACTGTCGGCCCCCAAAGCTCAGGACACACGGGCCCTCCCAGGTCTCTCTGGCGGGCTAGGCCTTGGCAGGGCCCCCCCAGTGGGCCCCACTCTGAACCACAAGCACAGGGTCTTCTGCAGTGTGAGACCTGCTGTCAGCACAGGCCTGCAGGCTCGGGGCTGTGCAGGGACACAGGGGCCGGCACCGCTGGGCAGCCTGTCCTTCCCCAGCCTGCCTGTGCACCCTGTGTGCAGTGACTTCTCAGGCACAGTGGCCCAAAGTCACAGGTGGTCTGTCAGGGGCTCTCCAGGGAGCTGGACACACTCAGGTTTAGATCAGGAACAGAACAGATCCCCAGGGCATTTGCTGAGGCTCAGAGCACAGCAGGGAGCCATCCACCTGCAGTGGGCACGTCCATGGACTTCCAAGGCAACAGGGACAGCTGCCCAGACGGGCTGCCCAAGCCAATCAAGGATCCTGTCCCATCGGTCCCTGTGGCTTGGGAGTCTGACACTTTTTGGCTTTCCTTTCTCAAGCTGCCCCAGCTTCTCCAAGTCCTGAGCCTGGGGCTCCCAGCTCTGAGCGGATGCTCTGCAAGTGGCGTCCCTGCACCCTGGTGCAGGCGGACAGACACGGGACAGACACGGGACAGCCTGCAAGGAAGGCAGGCCCAGCAGCCTTCCCGGGCTTGGAACGCCGCAGCCTAGGAAGCATCTCCCCAGGAAATCGCAGTCGGAGCCCAGCACAGGGTCTTGGAAGAAAAGACCCCACCTTCTATCCTCATGAGTACGAATTAGGAGTGAGCACCACTCAGCAGATGACACAGAGGCACAGCTGAGGACCCAGGGAGGGGCACTCCGAAAATAGCTACATCCACAGGCACTCGGCAGGGACCAGGAACCCAGAAGGCTTGACGCGCAGGGGATCTCGGAGAAACTCTACCCCTGTCCTTCCCAGCCTCTTGCTTAGTTGGGCCTCACCCTAGCCTGCTGGAGATGGCGGCCGTGCCATCAGAGAGGGGGATGGGCAGATTGGCTAAGGTCACCCCACAGGCCTGGGTGGGAGTGCGCAGCCCCGCAGATGGCTGCTTATGGGGCCCAGAGGCCACCCCTGCGCCGCAGAGGGCACCAGCACACCCGGACTTCCCGGAGGCTTCATACAGCTCCCAGGCCCTGCAAGCAGCATGTAGGCAGAGGCCCAGGCCCCTTCCTGTCACTCAGAGAAGCTGCTGCTCCCAGAAAGCAGGGTGCCAGCCTCCCATCAACACTGTGTCCCAACCCCGGTCCTCTCAGGATTCCTGTGTGGGAATGTCACTTCTGTCTCAGCTCTCTGGGGTGCACCTGGTGTCCAGCTCTGCCCCCTTCCTGCTTAAGCAGCTGCTGGGAGACCCTCAGCCAGGCAGGCTGAGGTTCTGAGCTCCTAAGGGGTGCGGCAGTTTCTCGCACAGTGTGGGGAGCACATTTGCTCACGTCTCCCAGGCTGGCTGTACACTCTGAGGCCAGCCCTGGGCTCTGACACCCTCTCGCTTCCGCTGGGCCTTCTAAGCCCTCCTCTCCTGTCCACTCCTGGCCCATGGCCCAGGCCCAGCCTTGAAGCTGTAAAGACCTCTCACCCCATCCAAATGAGACTGGTCGGATATCTCCCGCACGTCAGCCACCACTGGATTGGGAAGGACGGGCAGTAGGTGCAAGACTGGCCCTTTTATGAGAGTAATTTAAAAAACAAAAACAGGTCAGGAACAGTGGCTCACACCTGTAATCCCAGCACTTTGGGAGACTGAGGCAGGAGGGTCACTTGAACCCAGGAGTTTGAGACCAGCCTGGGCAACATAGTGAGACCCTGTCTCAAAAAACATTAAATGAAAACATTAGCCAGCTGTAGTGGCACATGCCTGTAGTCCCAGCTTCTTGGGAGGCTGAGATGGGAGGATCGCTTGAGCCCAGGAGGCAGAGGGTGCAGTTAGCTATGACTGTACCACTGCCCTCCAGCCTGGGTGACTGAGAGAGATCCTGGCTCCAAACAAAAAAAATAAAAACAGAAGGAGGAATAGATGAAACCCATTTGTGTCATTAATGAATTCTCTTATAGGGAAAATAAAACGATTGAAACTGGGCCATCTTGGACAGCTGAGGCCCAGGCAGAGCCAGCTCCTTCCACCTTCCCAGCCAAGATGCTGCCTGCAGCCCCTCCCCTCCTGGCGCGAGATGCTGTCATTGTCCCTAAGAGACCCTGAGGCTGCTCCAGGCTGAGTGGGTGAGGAGCCTCTGAGCAGGCGCCTGCATCCAGGCGTGCCCTCCTGAGAGGCGAGGTGACCTGCAGCGTCCAGCTTGGCTGGGGACACTCGCCTGAGAAAAGCCCGGTCCTGAGTGCCTCCCTAGGGGAGGGCCTTGGGGCTGCTTGTGCTGGCACCGACATGGGCCTAGGGAGGGACCTGTGTGTGGGTGGCAGGTCTTGAGGAGTCGTGGGGGAGGGTTTCGGGGGGAGATGCTGGTGGTAACAGTGGGAGATAGGCAGTGAAACCAGCAGTGTGACTTTGGAGGTGCTGGAGGAGCAGGGCCTGGCGGAAGAGGTGGGGGAGCCAGGAAGGAGCAGCTGCCGGGGACGGCCTGGCCTGGGAGGGTGGCCAGGAACTGGGGGAGAAGCTGGTGGTCTCTTGGTGCAAGGGTGGGGCTGGCCTGGAGGAGAGGTCCACAGGGTCCCTACTGGCTGAGGGTGCAGTGGCGGGCACTGGAAGCTGAATATCACCCCCGCCACTGGGCAGGCAGTGCTCAGAGCGAAACGGGTGACTGGAGGGCACGTGCCAGCTCTGCTCCTCAAGCCTGGCCCAGGAGGGACCTGCAGCATGGGGGTGGGGGGCAGGCGGCCCTTCTCTGTGGTCTCTCCTGCCTTCTGAGGGAGCCTCCGGAATCTTTCATCGCCGCCGCAACAAACTCAGGCTTTCGTGTAGGAAAAGAGCCCACTTCTGACGAGGCTCATCTGGGCTTTCTCTCCCAGCCTCTAAGTCTCCCACCACCTGGCTCCCCGTTCCTCCTTCCCTTGAAGGAAGTCAGCAGAGCGCATGGCTGATGGGAAAGACGGCACAGTGGGCCTGCCCGGCGTGGGGGAAGCCAGGCCATTGTTCTCCAGTTCCAGGATGCCCAGCTTCCCCAGACAGCCCGGCAGCCCGGAAAAGGAAGTCTCTGGGCACAGAGGCAAGCGGGAGACCACGGACAGGCAAGGAGTCGAAGGCTCCACCCGCCTGGGCCAGGCCAGGCTCCCACAGAACCCCTCTGCGGCCAGGCAGGCACTTGGGGCCATCCCCCTCACTCGGACGCAGGTGCGGCGACGGCGGGGGAGGGGTGTCCACAGCAGAGCCCAGAACCTTGGGCAGGACAGGACCCCAGCTAATGTGCCTGGAACAGCTCAGTGACAGGGAGCTGGGCTGGCTGTGAGGGTCGGGCATGCGTCACGAGTCTCCTGTGACCAGGAGAGGTGGGAACACTGGCTCACATGACTCGCCGGGCCCTGGCACACTGTGGTTCTGCGGGCGCCCCCTGCAGCTCCCAGCCTTCCAAAATGTACACCTCGCTGGGCACGGTGGCTCACGTCTGTAATCCCAGCACTTTGGGAGGCCGAGGTGGGCGGATCACCTGAGGTCGGGAGTTGGAGAGCAGCCTGGCCAACATGGAGAAACCTTGTCTCTAAAAATACAAAATTAGCTAGGTGTGGTGGCAGTCGCCTGTAATCCCATCTATTCGGGAGGCTGAGGCAGGAGAATCACTTGAACCCAGGAGGCAGAGGTTGCAGTGAGCTGAGATCGCACCATTGCACTCCAGCCTGGGCAACAGAGCGAGACTCCATCTCAAAAAAAAAAAACAAAACAACCATACACTTCATGCTCACTTCTCTGGGAGCCATGGCTAACAACCTGCAGGCAGAAGACTCTCAAACCAGCTCCTGGAGGGCACTCCCAGGGACCCTGTTCCTACCACGAGCCCTGCCAGAGAGGAGGCGGGCCAAGGAGACTTGTCCACCCAGGCGTGGCCAAGGAGGGGGTTTCCTCACGCTCTGCTGACCTGCCTTCCCTCCATGCCTCTCAGCCCAGCTCCTGACACAGGCAGGAACCTGAGCTCCTCGGCTTTAGGAACGTCCCCCAGAGCCCATGGAGCAGCCCGCCCCAGCTGCCTTCCCTCCCAAGATCTCCAGGTAATGCCTGGTAAAAGGAGGACTCCAGGGAGAATGTTGGGGCAAACACGCAAAGTGCGTCACCTTCCAACCGGCGGAGAGTGAAGGAAAACAGGTACGGCTCGGCTTGTAATCTTCACTGGAAACGGAAACCATCCCCATCATTGATACCTGGTGAACTGCACAGAGAGCAACCTGCAGCTTTGGAAGTTTATAAATCCTTCAGTATTTGTCAGCTGCCAGTAAACAAAAATGCACACGGGAGAACTTTCCACCTGAACCCCACCTGGAGGCCAGCGTTCCCAGGTCCTGGCTGGGGTGACAGCACGCACTCGAGAGCCGGCTCAGACAGGGCAAGCGGGACGCACGTGAGCGCAGGGAGGAAATGCCAGCAGATCCCACTCCACGTGACCACCTCCCAAGAATCGAGCCATTCTTAGCCCCGCAGACGCTGGCTGCCTCCCTCTGGATTGGCCTCACAGCAGGGCAGGCATTAGCAGTCCAGGCAGCTTCTCTCTGACTCCCTGCAAGGAGGGGTGCGGCGGGCAACAGGCTGGCCCCACACGGTTCCACCTGCAGGAGAGTCCTCGCAGGAGGCTCCGTGTGAGGGGCCGGCTCAGCTTTTTTCTGGCCATGCCCATGTCCCTTCTGTGCCCGGAGACACCAGATGCACGTGCTCCCCTCTCTGCTTCTGACCTGAGCCTGCCCTCGGCCTCCGCTGTGCCTCCGAGGGCTCCTGTGTCCTGTGGGCTGAGTGAGCATGGCCAGGCCTTCGCTCGACAGTAGACCCTTCTGTTGATTTCCTCACGGAAAAAAGGGCTCGTAACCAACATCTCAAGCACACTGAACACCAGGGGCGGCTGCATGGACCTGGACACGTGTCTGCCTGACCTGCCCCCAGGCTCTCGGTGGGATGCCCCGCAGCGATGCAGACAGGGGCCTGCGGACAGAGGCCACGGCCTCCAGGAGCCAGGCTATCAGAAAGGTGGGACAAGAGGCCAGCTGTGCTTGGTTTGCAGTGCGGTCCCGTCCAAGCACGGCCCCTCGTTTCTGGAACCCGGCTGTAAACAGCAGGAGGGAGGGGCGGCGGCGCCTGCCAAGGGAGGCAGAGGCCCTGCGGGGAACTTACCAGAGGAAAACAAGTGCTTGCATCCTGGGGCCCTCGCACGCACGCGCAGGAGGCCAGGCGCGCTGCTGATAAGAGCCTGCGGGTTTGCAGAGAAGCGCAGCAGCGCGCAGGTCCTCACCGGAGCTCTGGTGGCCACCTCTGTCCCGCCATGCTGCTCACTGACAGTGGCCGGGGCCCACAGCACCAAGGGGCTCGGGCCACAAAGTAAAGGTGAGAGCCTGTGGTGCCCGCAGGTGAGAGAGGGAACGTGGGGGGCTCTGTGCAGCACAGGTGGGAGAGAGGACACAGGGGGCTCTGTACAGTGCCACCGGTGGGCATCTGTAAGTAGGGAATGAAGGGGTGCCGAGACAGAGCACACTGAAGGGTCTCGGCCCTTGGCAAGCTCTGTGGGGTGAAGGCGGCCGGCCGGGTGTGCCCTCCTGTCAGTGACTGGAGGCAGCACACAGGGCACACAGTGAGACAGCCCTCCCACTCCGATCTTCTAACCACAGACCCTGGACAGATCCGGGGGCCCTGGGCGCCCCGTGAGGCCAGGCCAGGCTGCTGACTGATGCCCAGTCGCAGTGGCCTGTGTTTCCTGGGGACTCAAGTGGAGTCTGAGGGGTGACGTCCCCAAACTGGGCTGCCACTCTGTGACAGCCAAAGCCATGCAGCCTCACAGGCAGAAGCTGGGGTGTGGAGGACCACAATTCTGAAGAACCCCATCCTCTGGACCCTGGCGCAGCAGGAGGGGAGAAGCCCGCAGAGGCCCGGACTCCCCCCTCACTGGCCCCCGCCACTGTGCTTGGAGCAGGTGCATCCTGTCTGGAGCTTGTGCTGGCCCGGCGAGTGGAGCCCAGAGCCCATCCCCCACTACCAATCCCCGGATTGCTGCCTGCCTGGCCCAGGAGGTGCTGGTCAAGATGTGTTAGTGAGGGGCTAGACAAGGTGAGCACGTGAGAAGCAGGGGCCAGGGAGCCTGGACCCAGGACCTGGGGGTGCTGTGGCGGCACTGTGGCTGGGCACCTGGGGGCGCTGTGGCGGCACTGTGGCTGGGCACACCCAGCAGCGGCCTAGCTCTGTGTGCCTGTCACCACCTGACCCTCACTGCGGCTGCTGGGCGGCATGCACCAGGACTGCACGATGACCCACACCTCCCGTCCTGCCCGCCAGCCTCTAGATGGGAATTCCCACATCCACCCACCCGCCCATCTGCCAGCTGCCTGCATGCCTGGCCATAGGGCCGTGTCGCCTGCTGTGGGGCGCACGCTGCTGTTGGCACTGGGGGCCTGGGCCCTGGCTCCTCTGTGCTCTCCACCTCCCGAGCCTCCTCTTCCTGCCCTGCTGTGGCCCTGTGTGTGGTGTGGGTCTTGCAGTGGCAGGACTCCAGTGGCAGGTGAGGACCCACTCCCGCAGCCGGCCTCTTCACTGCTCTTGCCTCCGGGCATAGGAACGATGCCGTCTGCTCGTCTGCCTGAGATGCTTTCTACTCCACTCCGAGAGCAGGAGGTCAGCCGGGGCCAAATGACATGCTGGACATCAGGCTTCCCGAGACAGCCGCAGGTCCCCGAGGAATGCCTGTGCTTTGGCGGGGGGTGGGGGGTGAGGGTGGCGAAATTCTTACTCTAGGATGGCTCCAGCCACCAGGTTCTCGTTCAGTGACGTCAAGACTGGCTATGTCCCCATGTCCCCAGAGCCTCCTGTGGGCTGCGACCCACAGGTCTCCCTCCCTGGAGCCCAGGCTCTGCAAGGACTCCAAGGCGCCGGGTCCTGGGCTGCCGGGAGGGAGGGAGGCTCGGGGCTGACCATCCCCATTGCCTGTCCCTCCCGGCGCTGGCAGGATCTGAACACCACAGACATCTAGTAAACTTCGGGAATCACAGCGCGGGGCCCGTCCAACCAACTCAGGACGACCACCCCAGGCCTCGCAGCAGCCCATGAAGAGTGGGCTCTGAGCATGTGGGGCACACCAGGCTCCCTCTCTGGTCCCCAACCCCAGCCGCTGAAATGAGTGTAGCCACAGCAGCCCCCGGTCAGGACCCGAGGTGGCCATTTTTCAATGCTCAACTTCACTTTCACAGAAATGCACCCGAGGCAGCCTCGCTGTGTGGTCTCCAGCGATTCCTGCGCCAGGAGAAGGCACCCCTGTACCTGCAGCACTTCTGGGCCGGGGCTTTGGGACGGGACGCGAGCTGACCACCTGTTCTTTCTTTCCGCAGGGTCGCGGAGCCTCGCCGGCCGCCATGTGGAGCTGCAGCTGGTTCAACGGCACAGGGCTGGTGGAGCAGCTGCCTGCCTGCCAGGACCTGCAGCTGGGGCTGTCACTGTTGTCACTGCTGGGCCTGGTGGTAGGCGTGCCAGTGGGCCTGTGCTACAACACCCTGCTGGTGCTGGCCAACCTACACAGCAAGGCCAGCATGACCATGCCGGACGTGTACTTTGTCAACATGGCAGTGGCAGGCCTGGTGCTCAGCGCCCTGGCCCCTGTGCACCTGCTCGGCCCTCCGAGCTCCCGGTGGGCACTGTGGAGCGTGGGCAGCGAGGTCCACGTGGCACTGCAGATCCCCTTCAATGTGTCCTCACTGGTGGCCATGTACTCCACTGCCCTGCTGAGCCTCGACCACTACATCGAGCGTGCACTGCCGCGGACCTACATGGCCAGCGTATACAACACGCGGCACGTGTGCGGCTTCGTGTGGGGCGGCGCGATGCTGACCAGCTTCTCCTCGCTGCTCTTCTACATCTGCAGCCATGTGTCCACCCGCGCGCTGGAGTGTGCCAAGATGCAGAACACAGAAGCCGCCAACGCCACGCTGGTGTTCATCGGCTACGTGGTGCCAGCTCTGGCCGCCCTCTACGCGCTGGTGCTACTGTCCCGCGTCCGCAGGGAGGACACGCCCCTGGACCGGGACACGGGACGGCTGGAGCCCTCGGCACACAGGCTTCTGGTGGCTACCGTGTGCACGCAGTTTGGGCTCTGGACGCCGCACTATCTGATCCTGCTGGGGCACACGGTCGTCGTCTCGCGAGGGAAGCCTGTGGACGCACACTACCTGGGGCTACTGCACTTTGTGAAGGATTTCTCCAAACTCCTGGCCTTCTCCAGCAGCTTCGTGACACCGCTTCTCTACCGCTACATGAACCAGAGCTTCCCCAGCAAGCTCCGACGGCTGATGAAGAAGCTGCCCTGCGGGGACCGGCACTGCTCCCCGGACCACATGGGGGTGCAGCAGGTGCTGGCGTAGGCGGCCCAGTCCTCCTGGGGAGACGTGACTCTGGTGGACACAGAGCACTTAGTTACCCTGGACGCTCTCCACATCCTTCCAGAAGGAGACGAGCTGCTGGAAGAGAAGTAGGAGGGGTGTCTTTCTTGAATTTTCCTTTTTCCCACAAATGCCACTCTTGAGCCAAGGCCGTGGTCCCCGTGGCTGGCATCTGGCTTGAGTCTCCCCGAGGCCTGTGCGTCTACCGAACACGCAGCTCAAGGTCCACATCCGCAAAAGCCTCCTCGCCTTCAGCCTCCTCAGCATTCAGTTTGTCAATGAAGTGATGAACGCTTAGAGCCAGTATTTATACTTTGTGGTTAAAATACTTGATTCCCCCTTGTTTGTTTTATAAAAACAGATGTTTTCTAGAAAAATGACAAGTATTAAAATGAACAAAATCCTACGAAAGAATGGCAACAGCCGGGGTGGCCGGGCCCTGCCAGTGGGCGGCGGGTGCTAGCCGGGCCTGCCGGGTGTACTGCGGTCACCACAGGGTTCTGAGAACATTTCACAGAAGTGCCTGAGACGCAGAGACATGGCTGGTGTTAAATGGAGCTATTCAGTAGCAGTGACGCGCTCTCCTCAGCCACCAAATGTCCCTCCCCAGCCCCCACAGATAACATCAGCTGAGGTTTTTTTCAGTATGAACCTGTCCTAAATCAACTCCTCAAAGTGTGCACAAAACTAAAGAAAATAAATAAACAAAAGAAAGTAAGGTGTGTTAGGATTTCTGACTGAATACCAGAGCTGAAGGGCCACCAGGGGACAGAGGGCTGGAGGCTGTGTCACACGGGGTCTGGTGGGAGGGCCAGGGTGGAACTTTAGGCCAGCTCCCAAGGCACCTGGGACCAGCATCCGCATCTCCGCGGCGCTCGCAGCCTCAGGTGGGGCCCGGACCGGCCTGTTCCACTTGGGGGAACGGGTCTGCAGTGAGGAGGGCCCATAGTGGGGCGGGTCTGTAGTGGGCGGGTCTGTAGTGGGCGGGTCTGTAGTGGGCGGGTCTGTAGTGGGGCGGGTCTTAGTGAGGTAGGTCTGTAGTGGGCGGGTCTGTAGTGGGCGGGTCTGTAGTGGGCGGGTCTTAGTGGGGCGGGTCTGTAGTGGGCGGGTCTGTAGTGAGGCGGGTCTTAGTGAGGTAGGTCCGTAGTGGGCGGGTCTTAGTGGGGCGGGTCTTAGTGGGGCGGGTCTTAGTGAGGTAGGTCTGTAGTGAGGCGGGTCTTAGTGAGGCGGGTCTTAGTGGGGCGGGTCTGTAGTGGGCGGGTCTGTAGTGAGGCGGGTCTGTAGTGGGGCGGGTCTTAGTGAGGTAGGTCTGTAGTGGGCGGGTCTGTAGTGGGCGGGTCTGTAGTGGGGCGGGTCTTAGTGAGGTAGGTCTGTAGTGGGGCGGGTCCGTAGTGGGCGGGTCTGTAGTGGGCGGTCTGTAGTGGGGCGGGTCTTAGTGAGGTAGGTCTGTAGTGAGGCGGGTCTGTAGTGGGCGGGTCTGTAGTGGGGCGGGTCTGTAGTGGGGCGGGTCTGTAGTGAGGCGGGTCTGTAGTGGGGCGGGTCTTAGTGAGGTAGGTCTGTAGTGGGCGGGTCTGTAGTGGGGCGGGTCTTAGTGAGGTAGGTCTGTAGTGGGGCGGGTCCGTAGTGGGCGGGTCTGTAGTGGGCGGGTCTGTAGTGGGGCGGGTCTTAGTGAGGTAGGTCTGTAGTGAGGCGGGTCTGTAGTGGGCGGGTCTGTAGTGGGGCGGGTCTGTAGTGGGGCGGGTCTGTAGTGAGGCGGGTCTGTAGTGGGGCGGGTCTTAGTGAGGTAGGTCTGTAGTGGGCGGGTCTGTAGTGGGCGGGTCTTAGTGGGGCGGGTCTTAGTGAGGTAGGTCTGTAGTGAGGCGGGTCTTAGTGAGGTAGGTCTGTAGTGAGGCGGGTCTTAGTGAGGCGGGTCTTAGTGGGGCGGGTCTGTAGTGAGGCGGGTCTGTAGTGGGCGGGTCTTAGTGGGGCGGGTCTTAGTGAGGCGGGTCTGTAGTGAGGCGGGTCTTAGTGAGGTAGGTCTGTAGTGAGGCGGGTCTTAGTGAGGCGGGTCTTAGTGGGGCGGGTCTTAGTGAGGCGGGTCTGTAGTGGGGCGGGTCTTAGTGAGGTAGGTCTGTAGTGGGCGGGTCTTAGTGAGGCGGGTCTGTAGTGAGGCGGGTCTTAGTGAGGTAGGTCTGTAGTGGGCGGGTCTTAGTGAGGCGGGTCTTAGTGAGGCGGGTCTTAGTGAGGTAGGTCTGTAGTGAGGCGGGTCTTAGTGAGGCGGGTCTTAGTGGGGCGGGTCTGTAGTGGGCGGGTCTGTAGTGAGGCGGGTCTTAGTGAGGTAGGTCTGTAGTGGGCGGGTCTTAGTGAGGCGGGTCTTAGTGGGGCGGGTCTGTAGTGGGCGGGTCTGTAGTGAGGCGGGTCTTAGTGAGGTAGGTCCGTAGTGGGCGGGTCTTAGTGAGGCGGGTCTGTAGTGAGGCGGGTCTTAGTGAGGTAGGTCCGTAGTGGGCGGGTCTTAGTGAGGCGGGTCTTAGTGGGGCGGGTCTGTAGTGGGCGGGTCTGTAGTGAGGCGGGTCTTAGTGAGGTAGGTCTGTAGTGGGGCGGGTCTTAGTGAGGCGGGTCTTAGTGAGACGGGTCTTAGTGAGGTAGGTCTGTAGTGAGGCGGGTCTTAGTGGGGCGGGTCTTAGTGAGGCGGGTCTTAGTGGGGCGGGTCTTAGTGAGGTAGGTCCGTAGTGGGCGGGTCTTAGTGAGGCGGGTCTTAGTGGGGCGGGTCTGTAGTGGGCGGGTCTGTAGTGAGGCGGGTCTTAGTGGGGCGGGTCTTAGTGGGGCGGGTCTGTAGTGAGGCGGGTCTTAGTGAGGTAGGTCCGTAGTGGGCGGGTCTTAGTGAGGCGGGTCTTAGTGGGGCGGGTCTGTAGTGGGCGGGTCTGTAGTGAGGCGGGTCTTAGTGAGGTAGGTCCGTAGTGGGCGGGTCTTAGTGAGGCGGGTCTGTAGTGAGGCGGGTCTTAGTGAGGTAGGTCCGTAGTGGGCGGGTCTTAGTGAGGCGGGTCTTAGTGGGGCGGGTCTGTAGTGGGCGGGTCTGTAGTGAGGCGGGTCTTAGTGAGGTAGGTCTGTAGTGGGCGGGTCTTAGTGAGGCGGGTCTTAGTGGGGCGGGTCTGTAGTGGGCGGGTCTGTAGTGGGCGGGTCTGTAGTGAGGCGGGTCTTAGTGAGGTAGGTCTGTAGTGGGGCGGGTCTTAGGCGGGTCTTAGTGAGACGGGTCTTAGTGAGGTAGGTCTGTAGTGAGGCGGGTCTTAGTGGGGCGGGTCTTAGTGAGGCGGGTCTTAGTGGGGCGGGTCTTAGTGAGGTAGGTCCGTAGTGGGCGGGTCTTAGTGAGGCGGGTCTTAGTGGGGCGGGTCTGTAGTGGGCGGGTCTGTAGTGAGGCGGGTCTTAGTGGGGCGGGTCTTAGTGGGGCGGGTCTGTAGTGAGGCGGGTCTTAGTGAGGTAGGTCCGTAGTGGGCGGGTCTTAGTGAGGCGGGTCTTAGTGGGGCGGGTCTGTAGTGGGCGGGTCTGTAGTGGGCGGGTCTTAGTGAGGTAGGTCTGTAGTGGGCGGGTCTGTAGTGAGGCGGGTCTTAGTGAGGTAGGTCTGTAGTGGGCGGGTCTTAGTGAGGCGGGTCTGTAGTGGGGCGGGTCTTAGTGAGGCAGGTCTTAGTGAGGCGGGTCTTAGTGAGGCGGGTCTGTAGTGAGGCGGGTCTTAGTGAGGCGGGTCTTAGTGAGGCGGGTCTGTAGTGAGGCGGGTCTTAGTGGGGCGGGTCTTAGTGAGGCGGGTCTTAGTGGGGCGGGTCTTAGTGAGGTAGGTCTGTAGTGGGCGGGTCTTAGTGAGGCGGGTCTTAGTGGGGCGGGTCTGTAGTGGGCGGGTCTGTAGTGGGCGGGTCTTAGTGAGGTAGGTCCGTAGTGGGCGGGTCTTAGTGAGGCGGGTCTTAGTGGGGCGGGTCTTAGTGAGGTAGGTCCGTAGTGGGGCGGGTCTGTAGTGGGCGGGTCTGTAGTGAGGCGGGTCTTAGTGAGGCGGGTCTGTAGTGGGGCGGGTCTTAGTGAGGTAGGTCTGTAGTGGGCGGGTCTTAGTGAGGCGGGTCTGTAGTGAGGCGGGTCTTAGTGAGGTAGGTCTGTAGTGGGCGGGTCTTAGTGAGGCGGGTCTTAGTGAGGCGGGTCTTAGTGAGGTAGGTCTGTAGTGAGGCGGGTCTTAGTGAGGCGGGTCTTAGTGGGGCGGGTCTGTAGTGGGCGGGTCTGTAGTGAGGCGGGTCTTAGTGAGGTAGGTCTGTAGTGTGCGGGTCTTAGTGAGGCGGGTCTTAGTGGGGCGGGTCTGTAGTGAGGCGGGTCTTAGTGGGCGGGTCTGTAGTGAGGCGGGTCTTAGTGAGGTAGGTCTGTAGTGGGCGGGTCTTAGTGAGGCGGGTCTGTAGTGGGGCGGGTCTTAGTGAGGCGGGTCTTAGTGAGGCGGGTCTTAGTGAGGCGGGTCTGTAGTGAGGCGGGTCTTAGTGAGGCGGGTCTTAGTGAGGCGGGTCTTAGTGGGGCGGGTCTTAGTGAGGCGGGTCTGTAGTGAGGCGGGTCTTAGTCAGGCGGGTCTGTAGTGAGGCGGGTCTTAGTGAGGTAGGTCTGTAGTGAGGCGGGTCTTAGTGGGGCGGGTCTTAGTGAGGCGGGTCTTAGTGGGGCGGGTCTTAGTGAGGTAGGTCTGTAGTGGGCGGGTCTTAGTGAGGCGGGTCTTAGTGGGGCGGGTCTTAGTGAGGTAGGTCTGTAGTGGGGCGGGTCTTAGTGAGGTAGGTCTGTAGTGAGGCGGGTCTTAGTGGGGCGGGTCTTAGTGAGGCGGGTCTTAGTGGGGCGGGTCTTAGTGAGGCGGGTCTGTAGTGAGGCGGGTCTTAGTCAGGCGGGTCTGTAGTGAGGCGGGTCTTAGTGAGGTAGGTCTGTAGTGGGGCGGGTCTTAGTGAGGTAGGTCTGTAGTGAGGCGGGTCTTAGTGGGGCGGGTCTTAGTGAGGCGGGTCTTAGTGGGGCGGGTCTTAGTGAGGCGGGTCTGTAGTGAGGCGGGTCTTAGTGAGGCGGGTCTTAGTGAGGCGGGTCTTAGTGAGGTAGGTCTGTAGTGAGGCGGGTCTTAGTGAGGCGGGTCTTAGTGGGGCGGGTCTGTAGTGGGCGGGTCTGTAGTGAGGCGGGTCTTAGTGAGGCGGGTCTTAGTGGGGCGGGTCTGTAGTGAGGCGGGTCTTAGTGAGGTAGGTCCGTAGTGGGCGGGTCTTAGTGAGGCGGGTCTTAGTGGGGCGGGTCTGTAGTGGGCGGGTCTGTAGTGAGGCGGGTCTTAGTGAGGTAGGTCTGTAGTGGGCGGGTCTTAGTGGGGCGGGTCGGTAGTGGGGTGGATCCGTAGTGGGCGGGTCTTAGTGAGGCGGTTCCGTAGTGAAGCCGGTCCGTAGTGGGGCGGGTCTTAGTGAGGCGGGTCTGTAGTCAGGGGCAATTGTTCCTCGTCAGCCTGGCTCGAGACCTTCCACCCATTGGGATTTTGTAAAACATCTACTTTAAAATGTGGCCGTGAGAAAAGCCCCCATCCCTCCCCACCATCTGTTCGCCTCTCCCCGATTTTCTAGGATTAAAGTATAGGCCTGAAATCCCCTACCCCCAATTCTAAAGCCCAGAAAGCTCTGAAAACAGGAAGATGTTCCCCCCAAGTTTGCAGCAAATTCACTGGGCAGCGATCCCTGACCTGAAGGGGTGTGAGGGCTTCATGTCCATGCGGACCCCACCCCTTCTGAAGACGGGAGATGTGGCTGTGGGAGCTGCCCCGGGCGCCCCGGGGTTCTGTGGCACACTTCCTCCCCACAGCCTGAACGCGCTGGAATTCTGAGTATGCCCGACCCCAGGGACAGTGGGGGTGGGGTGGGGGGAGCGGCACCTTGCAGCCATCGACGTGGGGACGTCACGCTCTGGTCCCGGTCTCCTGGGAATTCAGCCACAAGGTCACTGGCATTATTCATCACGTGCTGCAAGCAGGTCAGAGTCGGCCTCGTGAGGACACGGCTCTGGGTGGCTCCTCAGGGGAGCTGAGACCCGCGGGACAGGCTCCTAAGCCGTGGGATTAGAGAACAGTTTTCTGAGCTGTTTCTGTCAGTGTTTTGTTTTCAGGGGTGAACGTTTAAAGCCGCAGGCCTGACCTCCCTTCCACTCCCTCTGGAGCCGGAGCTGGTGTAAGGGCCGCGTCTCTGATGGTCCTGGGCTTCCCATCTCCATGCCTGAGCGGAAACCCTGGCATCCGATGAGGAAATGATCGCACAATCCCACAGAACCCTGCCCAGCGGCTGGCGCCGTCACCCCAACCCTCCTCCCCCTGCAGCCCGGCTCTGCAGCGTGGAGTGTCTGTGCTTGAACCAGGAGACCCTCTTCCTGGCCGCTACTTTCCAGCCCCCTTGGCTCCAGGCTGAGCTCCCAGGAAAGGGGCAGACCCCACAAACAGGTGAGGGCGGCACTGGGCTGCCTCTGCCCGGGAATTACACCATCCAACTATCCTCCCCAAAGGCAGGAGGGTCCTAACATCACTATTTCAATTTCTCAGTGGCTTTGGGTGCAAACTGGCTCATTTCTGTGGGTCTGTTGCGGGGACTGGCCTGCATTCAACACCCCTCACCCCACCCTGCTGGGTGGCCCTGTGGAGGGCCCCAAGGACACCCTGCTGCCTGGTCAGCTGTTTCTGGTGGGCCCCACGCAGGGCAGGCACGTGCCTCCAGCGCAGACCCTTGCCTGCTACCTGAGACACTTCACTGTTAACCATGGCCTTCCCCCAGCCCCCTAACCCAGCGAGTCCCCTCCTCATCCCCAGGTTCCCACCAGCCTCTGCTGCCTGGGACCCTCCACTGCGCGCCAAGGCCTCCGTCCTCATCCCCAGGCCCCCGCCAGTCTCTGTGGCTGCTTCCCAGGAGCTGCGCCGCTGACTTTTCCTCAGACACCTGCTCATCTATATTCTATGTTGCCTTCACTTGGGAAGATTCGGCCCCTCCTGAGCCTCCTGCCGCCCCTGAGATTCCCAAAGCCTTCACCTCATCACACACAGAACACAAGAACTTGAGCCACTCGGGGGAGAAAAAGGAGCTACTTGTAAAAAGTCAAGGTAGTCGTCTCCCCAACTCCCCAGTTCTTCCAGGCAGCCATCTCCCCGACTCCCCAATTCTTCCAGGCAGCCATCTCCCCAACTCCCCAATTCTTCCAGGCAGCCATCTCCCCGACTCCCCAATTCTTCCAGGCAGCCATCTCCCCAACTCCCCAATTCTTCCAGGCAGCCATCTCCCCAACTCCCCAATTCTTCCAAGCAGCCATCTCCCCGACTCCCCAGTTCTTCCAGGCAGCCATCTCCCCAATTCCCCAATTCTTCCAGGCAGCCATCTCCCCGACTCCCCAATTCTTCCAGGCAGCCATCTCCCCGACTCCCCAATTCTCCAGGCAGCCATCTCCCCGACTCCCCAATTCTTCCAAGCAGCCGTCTCCCCGACTCCCCAATTCTTCCAGGCAGCCATCTCCCCGACTCCCCAATTCTTCCAGGCAGCCGTCTCCCCAACTCCCCAATTCTTCCAGGCAGCCATCTCGCAACTCCCCAATTCTTCCAAGCAGCCGTCTCCCCGACTCCGCAATTCTTCCAGGCAGCCGTCTCCCCGACTCCCCAATTCTTCCAGGCAGCCGTCTCCCCGACTCCCCAATTCTTCCAGGCAGCCGTCTCCCCGACTCCCCAATTCTTCCAGGCAGCCGTCTCCCCGACTCCCCAATTCTTCCAGGCAGCCGTCTCCCCGACTCCCCAATTCTTTCAAGCAGCCGTCTCCCCGACTCCCCAATTCTTCCAGGCAGCCGTCTCCCCGACTCCCCAATTCTCCAGGCAGCCATCTCCCCAACTCCCCAATTCTTCCAGGCAGCCATCTCCCCGACTCCCCAATTCTTCCAAGCAGCCGTCTCCCCGACTCCCCAATTCTTCCAGGCAGCCATCTCCCCAACTCCCCAATTCTTCCAAGCAGCCGTCTCCCCGACTCCCCAATTCTTCCAAGCAGCCGTCTCCCCGACTCCCCAGTACTTCCAGGCAGCCATCTCTCCAACTCCCTAATTCTTCCAGGCAGCCGTCTGCCCAACTCCCCAATTCTTCCCCAGTTTGTGAGACACCAGGACGCGAGTTTTTCAGCACGTGACGTCCCAGGGTCAATGATATTGCTACCAACACTTCTTGACTACTATAGTTCAAAAATCATTCATCTTATTTTTGTTTATCCATAAAAAAGCCTTGCCCTGCTTCCTCAAGTTAAGATTCCAGAAAGGGAGTTTAGCTGTAGATTCACTTCATTAAAGTTGTAAGAGTTATTGTAGGAAGCTGGATCTGTTGTGAACTGTGGCAGAGCGATCAAGAAATCTACACACGTCTTCCTTCATCCACAGCACACGACAGAGAGAAAGCAGCAATAGTAACCGTAACAGAAAGTATCATAAAATTGGTTATTTCCCCTCGAATTGTACGTCTTAACACTTTCGGTTACCCCTCTGTAGTTCCTCTTTGCAGAAATTCTGTCCACCCAATCACCCAGGAGTGGTTCCACTTCACACACGCCCGGCACGTGAACCATGTCTCCACACGTCTCAAACGGTAGCGGAGGGAGTGCCTTGGCTGCAGGCGAAGGAGTAAGCCACACAGGCTGAAGGAGCAGACCTGCCCCACACAGGCGTTACTCCTCCCAGAAAAATAAGAATAAAATCACAATTGACTACACCCCTGAGAGCTTCTGTGGCCCTGAGGATGGAACTGAGGGTGTTGGGGTATCCTGCAGCCTTCCCAAGGATTCCGGCAGAAGTGAGAGCACACGTTCCTGCCTCCACCCTACTGCACAGGGCAGCCTGGCAAGAGCTGTATGGCGGTGCGCACGGTCCGCACTCCACCAGGTTGGGAAGTGAAGAAGAGCAGAGAATCTAGGCAGGAAGCATAATGTGAACATGCCTATTTCACACGTACCCCTACTCCTACCCCTAACCCCTAACTCTAACCAACTTAAACCTCACCTAAACACCCTACCCCTAACCCCTAACTCTAACCAACTTAAACCTCACCTAAACACCCTACCCCTAACCCCTAACTCTAACCAACTTAAACCTCACCTAAACACCCTACCCCTAACCCCTAACTCTAACCAACTTAAACCTCACCTAAACACCCTACCCCTAACCCCTAACTCTAACCAACCTAAGCCTCACCTAAACACCCTACCCCCAACCCCTAACTCTAACCAACTTAAACCTAAACACCCTATCCCTAACCCCCTAACCACCCTAACCCTAACCCGAAACACCCTAATCGGAACCCTAACCCTTAAAGAATCGCTCTGGGCCTGCCTGGCTTTGCCGAGCCTGAGCGTGTGAGTGCACCTGACCTGCCGCCTCTGTTCTCTCTGGGCTCCTCCATCCTGTGTCTGCTGGCATCGCTCACAGACCCACGCCCCATCCTGCTCAGCCACCTTGACTCGCTGGGGGACCACAAGATGAACACAGCTCTGACACTGCCAGCTGAGCCCGGCCGCATCTGGGGCTTCCGCGCGACGCTGTCCCCAAACAGCAAAGCTTTGGGTACAGATGGGAAGTTTCCTGAGGCTGGGACAAGGACTGGGCAGGGGCTGACAGCCGGTCTGGCACCGTAAGCAAGCCCCTGGCTTTCCCTCTGCTCACTGCCTTGGCTCTCTTCCTCACTCTGTCACTGATCACGTGCTCCTGAGAAACGGGCTCCCTGTGCTGCTCCTGGGGTGTGCGTCATTTTCCCGTGTCCCGTGTCCTATGGGTTCCAGGCACCACAATTCATTTGTCCACTCTGCTGCTGACAAACATGGGGACTGTTTCCAAATTCAGGCGTTTGTGCACGAAGCAGCGCTGTTCTGCCGTGTCTCCCAGCGCCCACCACGGGCCCCTGCGTGGGGCACTCCTCGGGCGGACACAGCCTCAGCCGCGCATGCTCACCGAGCGTGGCCTCACGTCCTCACCTGCCCTTGGTGCCATGTGTCTCTGGTATTTTGTGCCAAGCCAGGGGAGGATTAAGGCATTTCCCGTCTTAATGACGCCTTGGCCTCTCTCAAAGAAGCGCCTCTTTAGGGATTCTGCCCGCGTTTCTAAGTGATGTAAGGTCCTTCCTGGTTTGATGTGAATGTGGGCCCTTGCCACGGCTCCTTAACCTAACCGTACCCCTGTACCTGTGCTGTTCCCTTTCCACAGAAGGGCGAGCTCTACCACACCACAGAGAAGTCAGAGCTCCGCGTGTCCCCACCTGGAAGATGGAAGACCCCTCAGAAACAGCCTGCTCTTCCCTCTGCAGAGGTGGGGGTAGGGGAGTACTAGCCACACTCAAAACTCATAGCCTCTGAGGGGCGGGAATCACTTCAACATCTCGAACCTTAGACAGATGTGTGTGCCTCAGGCAGCATGCACGCACACACAGACACACGTCTGTCTCCTCCCGGGAACACCGTGACCGCAAGAGGCTTCACACACGCCGGCTGCAAGGGTAGGAGCCCAGACGCCGCGCCGGGTCCCGATGGGCTGTGACGTGAAGATGGGGAGACCAGGCCCTTAGCAGCCACAGAACGGGCCCCAGAAAGACGCACAACGGCTCCACTCTCGGAAGCAGATGGTGGCTCTGGAGGGAGACAAGGCTTACTTTGCTCCAGGGACTCTGAGGAGACGCTGCGTAGGGAGGCTGCCCCCAGCAGGAGACATGGAGGGCGAGGGCAGAAGGAACAGTGGTGGGGAACAGTGGCACTGACAGGTTCCAGACCCTGACCCTGAGCTTCCCGCAGCACCTAAACGCAACACCCTGACTCCCGAGAGGAAGGGAGGGAATCCCGAGCTGACCTCACACAGGAGAACCGAAGCTCAAAGCTCAAGTGTCGCCCTGAAAGGCACCGGCAGACAAAGGCTGCGTCTCCAGAGCCAGCCCTGCATCCACCCAAACTAGCGTGGTGCAGGGACTCCTCCCTCGGCCGAGTCGCCTGGCCCCAGACTGTCGGATGTGGGGCCAGCAGAGACCCTGGGGGGCGCCCCATGGACACGAGGGAGACTGAAGCCCAGAGGGTCCCACAGCAGTGAGCAGCCCCTGCTGCCAGGCTCCAGGGCTCTAGAAGCCCCAGCCCACCCCACACTCAGGGCGCACAGAAGGCCCCAGGAGGGAGGGTGGGAAATGCCGGGTCAAGCGAGCAGCATCCAGTTCTTTTCTGCAGGACATCTGAGCTGTGCCACACACACTTAAGGCTTCTAAAGAGAAAAGACAGCGTCCCCCGCTGTCCAACCCTATTCATCACAGGACGCTTTCTGCAGAGCCCCTTGGGGCACGAAGGTTCTTCCCAGCACCAGTCTGAGAAACGATGAGGCCCTGGGCAGGAGGAAACATGGCCCCATCCTGTTCGAGGGGCCACAGCATCCCTTGGGGCCCCTCTCCAGACCCAGGGCTGGACAGGCTGGCTTTCTGCCCAGCTCCAGCCAACTGGCATACACTAAGTGTGCAGCTGAGGTAGTGGGAGGAAGGTAAAACATATCCCACTTGGCAGCCACTTCCAAAATTAAACACGGTTAACATCTGTCCCCACTGTCCCAATTCCAGACATTTACCCAAGAAAAATGGGAACGGAAGTCCACACAAGCACCTGTATACAAATGTTCACAGCAGCTTTGCTCATAAGAGCCCAACACTGGAAACAACCCAACTGCACATCAACAGGTGGACAGATAAACAGATGTGGCCTGCGCATCGAAGGAATGCTACTCGTCAGCGAAACGGACCCACCGGGGACAGGCGCGGCAACAGGGTGAACCTCAGAAAACATGCGGCTGCGGGGACACAGCTAGATGTGAGCACGTGCAAACTACTGGAGCCTCCTCAGCGGCTCCAGAGCAGGGAACCCACCTCACCAGCGACACAGCGGCGACGAGGGCCGGGTCTGGGAGGGCGTGGACCAGGGAGGGGCGACGGAGGCGGTCTCCCTTGCCGGGGTGCTGGCAACACTGCGGCTGCACCTGTCAGAACGCGCCAGGGTGGACACAGGAGATCTGTGCGCTTCCCAAGTGCAGATCACGGCTCAGCATCTCATGGGGAAAGGGGCAGGGCTCTCTTCAGGACATGCAGTAAGATTTCAAGTGCAGGCACTTTTAACACTCCTCGATCCAAAAGCAGCTCCAGGGCCAGCCGCCGTTTCCAGCCTCAAGGGCAGGCTCGGTTCTGGAGCTCCCTCCAGTGGCCATCGGGGTGCCGGCACTTTCAGGGCCCCACCAGGAGAGCAGGGGCCCCGCCGAGGACCAGAGCGCCTGGACCAGAGGGAGCCCTGCGCGGCCCGCACGGATGCCTCTCAATAGGTGGGATGAGGCCGACACGACTCGGTGAGTTGCCGCCACGGCTTTCGCCGGCAGCCAGCGGCTGCAGGACAAGGAGAATGTGCCGGTTCTGTTCCTGAACAAGCCCCACGGCGCTGCGGGGTCCCGGCCCAGAAAGCCCACCCTGCCCCAGAATTTCCCGAGGCCCACAGAAGGGGACCGGCATGAGAAAAATACTGGTGATCACAAACGCAGCAACGGTGCGGCCGTAGGTGTCTGCGCATCCGGCGGGGCTCCTACGGGAGCCCCACGCCGCCTGGACGCCGCCTAGCAGATTTGGGGCCAGGCTAATTAGGACCCATCTTGGCTCACAGCCGCCAGCTCCGGGCCATGCTGAGGGACAGGGGAGCGGAGGATACTGCCTGTTTCCTGGCGGGGGGCCCTGCTCAACAGCCTTTCCCTCCCCTATAAACTGTCCCAGCATCCCGGGCCATTCCTTCCAGTAAGTTGGGAAGTCCAGGACCAGACCTCAACGTGGAAAAACCTGGAGGAGAGAAGGGGGGACGAGGGGTTCTACCTGCCCTCTACCTACCTGCCCTCCTGTCTGCCCACGGGATGCCCAGAGGCTCCCAGACCACCAGCCCCACACCCTTGGTATGGGGCCGTCCCCAGCTGTCGGCCAGGGGCCTGCTGGGGAGGCTGATGCCCGTCCCTAAGCCTGAGCCTCCATTCTGGCACAAGGGAAGGCCCCACATGCCCCGGAGGAGAGGGTTCGGGGCACAATCTTCACAAAGGCTGGAGTGCACCCCAGAGGTGAGGGTTTGGGGCACAGTCTGTTGGTGGAGGCAGGAGTGCACCCCAGAGGTGAGGGTTTGGGGCACAGTCTGTTGGCGGAGGCAAGAGTACACCCCAGAGGTGAGGGTTTGGGGCACAGTCTGTTGGTGGAGGCTGGAGTGAACCCAGAGGTGAGGGTTTGGGGCACAGTCCGTTGGCGGAGGCAGGAGTACACCCCAGAGGTGAGGGTTTGGGGCACAGTCTGTTGGCGGAGGCAGGAGTACACCCTAGAGGTGAGGGTTTGGGGCACAGTCTGTTGGTGGAGGCTGGAGTGCACCCAGAGGTGAGGGTTTGGGGCACAGTCTGTCGGCGCAGGCTGGAGTACACCCTGAGGTGAGGATTTGGGGCAGTCTATTGGCAGAAGCTGGAGTACATCCCAGAGGTGAGGGTTTGGGGCACAGTCTGTTGGCGGAGGCAGGAGTACACCCCAGAGGTGCGGGTTTGGGGCACAGTCTGTTGGTGGAGGCCAGAGTGTACCCAGAGGTGAGGGTTTGGGGCACAGTCTTCACACAGGCTGGAGTGCACCCCAGAGGTGAGGGTTTGGGGCACAGTGTGTTGGTGGAGGCTGGAGTACACCCAGAGGTGCGGGTTTGGGGCACAGTCTGTTGGAGGCTGGAGTGCACCCAAGAGGTGAGGGTTTGGGGCACAGTCTTCACACAGGCTGGAGTGCACACCAGGGAGGCTTCCTGCCTCTGGCAGAATCACCGCCATGCTCAGTCACAAATGCAGAGCTGCGTTTGGACGCTGCAGCACATGTTGGGGCCCCAAACAACGGTCCTGTGCACCAGGCTTCTCTCCCAGTGGGGTCTGCTGCTCTGTGGAGCTCAGGGGTCCCCGGAGTGCCTGCCTTAGCGGAGGGCAAAGCCTTGAGACACGGATGCTTTGTCCTCAGGGCTCCACCGGCTCCTCAGAACAGAGCCCCTCAGCGCTGCAGTGTGTCACATGTCCCCAGTTTCCCCTCGTGGTGCTCACGCCACACCCCGGCATGGAGGCCGGAACCCAGGTGTCAGTCCTGGCTCTGACCATGACCTTGGACAAACCACCCCTCAGACCTAGAGCCCTCATGCACATCCCCGTGGTCACTGCCACCCGGCAGGGAGCAGGACAGCTCCGGGAGTCTGTGACTGTCCCCGGGACATCAGTCTGAGAAACAGCGCTGAGTTGGACGCTGCCTGGTGTGGACACTGGCCCTCCACTGTCACGCAAACTCGGCTTTGCAAAATCAGTTCTCAGTGAAAGAAATAACGTACACAGTGGTCCAAGACACAGTGCCTTGCTTGCTTAGGTCAGCAAGCTACAGAAGACCAGGCCCCTGCCTGCATCGCCGATGCCTGCTTGTCCGCCTCCCCTTCCGCAGTCTTCCCCCCAACGCTTAGCTGCCTTCACCTGAACCAAAAACTTTTAGTCTATGACGAAAGTTTTACTAGTCTGCAACATAGCTCGTTTTGTCTGTTCTTATCAGCCTACCCAGCTACTTAGGTCATAAGTCAAATACCTGAAAAGCCCCTGAGCTAACTAGGATTGCAACGCATTGTGGGCTGCAACAAAGTGCAGCAGGACAACCCTAAAAAACACCTACAGCCCCTGCCCGACAACCAATAGGTGATGTCCAGGAAGACTGTGACCCCAGAGTACTCAGCCTGTGAGGAACCGGGGGAGGGGCCTGCACACTGGGGGATAAATGGCTTGTTGTGACCGTGCTGGGTGTGCCTGCCCACCAGACACCCGATCTTGCAAGACCGTCATTAAAAGTCTCACGTTCAGGCCGGGCGCAGTGGCTCATGCCTGTAATCCCAGCACTTTGGGAGGCCGAGGCGGGCGGATCACCTGAGGTCGGGAGTTTGAGACCAGCCTTACCACATGGAGAAACCCTGTCTCTACTAAAAATACAAAATTAGCTGGGTGTGGTGGCACATGCCTGTAATCCCAGCTACGCAGGAGGCTGAGGCATGAAAATCGCTTGAACGTGGGAGGCAGAGGTTGCGGTGAGCCAAGATCACGCCACTGCACTCCAGCATGGGCGACAGAGTGAAACTCCGTCTCAAAAAACAAAAAAATAAATAAATAAAAGTCTCACGTTCGCTCTTCTCCGGGTCTCTGAGTCCATTTTTTGGGTTTGGACAGGTGAGTTTGTTTCTCACATCAGCACAGGGGAGAGCCCAACAGGGGAGAGCCCAGTCCCCAGGTGCAGTTCCCTGCACACGTGCGCACACGCACACACGTGCGCACACGGGCGCATGCACGCATGCACACACACATGCACGCACATATGCACACAATGCGTGCACACGGACACACGCACACACATGCATGCACGTATGCACACAACGTGCACATGGACACATGGACACGCACACGCGCGCACATGGACACGCATGCACGTGCGCACACATGCACACACATGAACACGCACACACGCGCACACGCACGCACATATGCACACAATGCGTGCACACAGACACGCACACACGTGCACTCACATACACATATGCACACAGCGCGCACAGACACGCACACACACGCATGCACACATGCACACAATGCATGCACACATGCACACACATGCACGCACACATGTACACAACGCATGCACACGGACACACACATGCACACATGCGCACACACGGGCACGCGCACATGCACACGTGCACACATGCATGCACCTACACAACGTGTGCACAGGGACACACGCACACACATGCACACACGCAAACGCACGCACATGGACACACATGCACACGCACACACGCGGGCACACACGTGCACACACATGCATGCACATACACGCGTGCACACGGACACACGCACACACGGACACACATGCACAAGTACAGACACGCACGCACATACGTGCACACACGTACGCACACACACGCACATGCGCGCACACGAACACATGCACGCACACACATGCACACACACGCACACACATGCACACGCGCACAAACGGGCACACACACGCACACACAAGCACGCACATACGCACACGATGTGCACACTGACACGCACACGTGGGCACATGCACACACATGCACACACGTGCACACGCACACACGCATGCACACACATGTACATGCAGCCCCGTGGCAGTGCCACCGGAGCCAGCCTCATGGAGTAGCCCCCTCCAGGGTAACAGGAGCCATGGGGGGGGCCATGAGACTGGATTCCACTTGCAGAGGCCCCACACGCAGCTGTTCTAGGCAAAGCCACACTGACATTTCTGGTATCAAACTTAAGTCAATCTTTTAATGACCCTCCCGCACGTCAGCAGCAGATCAGGTGCAATGGCAATAAAAGCAAGTGAGAAACAGCTGTACAACAACATAGGCTTAAAAATTCTTTTTGAAAGAAACTTTAATAAACGAGGCGCTGGTGAGTGGTGAAACCGGAAGCCGCTGTGGCCCCGGGGGCTGTGGCACTAGCATTGGTAGTCTCAGGTGCGCTGAGAGGACCAGAGCTCCTTGGAGAAAAGCTGATGTGAGGTGGGCCTGGGTACCGGTGGGGGCAGCTTGGGGGCTCCCACTGGCCACACAATACATTAAATTAAAAACCACAAAAACTGATGAGTCCACAGCGACACTCCAAAAAGCAGGCGGGAGAGAGAGGAAAGGGGAGAGGGAGAAGTGCCACTGTGAGTCTTCATAGAAGCAACTGTTTCCACAGCCCCTGGGCAGGACAGGTTCAGGAGACGCAAAGGCACCGGGTGGGAGCGGTCAGGAGGGCACCGTCGCCACAGGACGCATTGCCAGGGAAGTCCTGTGATGCACGCCCACCTCAGTCAAGTGACCACATTCGGTGTCACCAGCATGGGACAAGCTCGCATGGCATGCCTGCAGGCGACACCACGTACAATAGGCAGCCTTGCCTCTGTGGGACTCGCCCACCTGAGTGGAACCAGCCTAGGACACCTTAGAAGGAGGGCTTCGGCACCCAAGACTGGACCCCCAGGCCCAGGCCGCACGGCCGCAGCACAGGCTCTGCGCCTGCCTGGTCAGTGCACGTGGGGAAGCTGCAGGACAGAGCCAAGCAGCTCCGGGCAAGCGGCACCCAACAGTCACCCAGCCACACAGGGGAAGAGCGGGGAGGGGCCCAGCGCTCAGGATGGAAGAGCCCTGCGCAAGGCATCCATAGACACCTTAGACTCTGGCCTAAGTGGGGATCAAAGATGGCCTTCCGATTCCCAGACCCTCCCATGCACACCGAGTGCCCCCACCTCCCCATGGTCCCGGAGCCATAAGCATCCTGGCTGCCCACAATCAGCACACACTGACCCCCCCACGGTGCCTTTGCTGCCCTTCTTCTCTCGCCACCCCCCATCTGCAGCCCGCGTGCTGAGGAGGGCACAGAAAAGGTCCAAAGCACGCACGACTGCAGCGAAGCTCATGAATGCCCTTGCACACACGCAGTGGGGCAGACACGGGTCGGCCCTGCCAGGCCCTGCACGCTCACAGAACCACGACTGCTCCTCGGATTTCCAGGGTCAAATGGGGTCCAGTCAAGGAAGGGCTGTGCGTTCTGCTTGTGCGTTTAGGCATACGATTAAACACATTTCAAAATTAGATATGATCATCGCATCTGAGACACAGAGCTTTCCAGAACGGTCTGCGGGCTGAGGTTACTGCTTCCCTAAACGTCTGAGGGGCAACACCAGTGCCAGCAGCCAGGCCTGCAGCCCTCCTTGTAGAAAGGCTTTAATTATGGAGTCAATTTCTTTTCTTTCCTTTTTTTTTTTTTTTTGAGATGGAGTCTCGCTCCATCGTGCCCAGGCTAGAGTGCAGTGGCGCGATCTCGGCTCACTGCAACCTCTGTCCCCTGGGTGCAGGTGATTCTCCTGCCTCAGCCTCCCAAGTAGCTAGGATTACAGGCATGCGCCACCACGCCTGGCTAATTTTTGTATTTTTAGTAGAGATGGGGTTTCACCATGTTGGCCAGGCTGGTCTTGAACTCCTGGCCTCAAGTGAGCCACCGCGCCCGGCCTGGAGTTAATTTCTTTAACCGTTACAGGACTGACGGAGCCTTCAAGTTCTTCTTGGGTCGGTATGGTAATCTGTATCTTAAAACAACGTGCCCAGTATTGGCAGAAAGTTGTTACAACGTTCCCTTACTGTCATTCTGTTGTCTCTAGAAGGATCTGAAAATGTCCTAGGCCCACCGACCAAAACCAGGTCCTGAAAACCAGGACTGGCAACACGAGAGGAAGGCGCTCCTCTGGCCTGTTCTCACCCACTCTGCGGCTTCACGCACAGCAACACCCTACACCCTCCTTTGGTGTGAATTTCAAAATACATACAATGACCGGAGGCCAGCGGAAGGGAAGGGCAGAGAGCTTTCAAGCAACACTGCCCTCCCTCCTCACCTCCTCACCTCACCTCCTCACCGCATTCCACTCCCGTTTCGGAGACACGTGGCCGGCAGCTACTCCCCGCGCAGGCAGCTCCTCCGGCGCCCCAGCTGAGCTCCCGCCGCCCCTCAGGTTCTGCTCCCACCCCCTAATCCCGCTGGAATCTGCCACAGCATCAACCTGCTGCTCCTCAACATCGTAGAGCTTTCTTACTTTCTCACAACTCCTTGAGACACTTTTTTTACTGTGGTTTCCCTCCCCGGCCCATATTTGGTTCTCACGAAAACAGAAGCTCCGTGGAGAAAGGGAAGAAAGTCCTTGAAAGTCGCCTGTTCAAGGGCGCCACTGCCCTGATGCCCCCCGACCCCGCACCCCGCTGCCGTCACGCCCCCGACCCCGCTGCCGTCACACCCCCCGACCCCGCTGCCGTCACGCCCCCGCACCCCGCTGCCGTCACGCCCCCGAACCCGCACCCCGCCACCGTGACGCCCCACCCCCGACCCCGTACCCCGCTGCCGTGACGCCCCCCCACGACCCTGCACCCCGCTGCCGTGACGCCCCCGACCCCGCACCCCGCTGCCGTGACGCCCCCGACCCCGCACCCCGCTGCCGTGACGCCCGCCCCGACCCCGCACCCCGCTGCCGTGACACCCCCCGACCCCTCATCCCGCTGCCATCACGCCCCCGACCCCCGCACCCTTCTCCGTGTCCCACAGCACAGGACCTGGCAGCGAGCGTCTGGCGCCTTCCTCCCTCCCCTGCAGGGACCGGCCAGGCCCCTCCAACAGGTGCTTTCTAAACTGCAATTTCCTCATCTACAAAAGGACAATCACAACAACGGAACCCAGGGGACAGGACTGCATCAACTACAACCAGGCGGCACGTAAGGCAGCACACGGCCCTCGGCAAATCAGAGGCGCTCAGTGACCACAGCCACCATGACAGTCAGCAGGGCGGGGCGGGAGGCAAGGAAGCTGCGCTGGGAGACTTGGAGACACCCCAAAAAACGCCTTCCTCAGAAACGCTGCTGCGCAAGAACCGGCAAATCCCTAAGGCGTCTGTGTCCGATGGCCCCGGCCCCATGCTCTGAGGCCCCACAGGTGTCCAAGGCCAGGAGGGGCGCCGAGGAGATGAAGAAGAAACAGCACAGCAGCTGGGGAGGCGAGGCCGGCGCCCGGGATGTCACGCAGCCTGCCGAGCAGCCGCTCGAGGGACCCGCCCATGTGTCATCAGCTCTGGCCTTCCTCCTCTCGCGGATCAGACAGCAGAGGGCAAGGTGGGCAGGAGCCAGGGTGGGTGCAGGGCTGAGCGCAGGGCAGACGTCCCTCCAGCCTGGTGGCTGCCCCGTGGGGTGAGCGGGAGGACGTGTGAGCTGGGGGGCTCCTCCTCGCCACTGCAGATGTGCGGGCCACGGGAGGGCGCAGAATGGACCAAGGACCGAAAGGTCTGTGCAGGGGCCCTGCAGCATCCCAGGAGCAGCCTTGCCGCCGCCTCCGTCCAACACACCCCGTCCTCTGGCCTCACTGAATTCTCCTGAGGACCAAACATGGGAGGGGTGTGGTTCCTAGGCCATCTGAGCAATGACAAGCTGGACGGGTGGTTAGAAACAGCCATTTTAGGCCGGGGGTGGTGGCTCATGCCTGTAATCCCAGCACTTAGGAAGGCCAAGGTGGGCGGATCACAAGGTAGGAGATTGAGACCAGCCTCATCAATATGGTAAAATCCTGTCTCTACTAAAAATACAAAAATTAGCCAGTGAAAAATACAAAAATTACAGACAGGCGCCTGTAATCCCAGCTACTGGGGAGGCTGAGGCAGGAGAATCGCTTGAACTGGGGAGGCAGAGGTTGCAGTGAGCCGAGATCGCACCACTGCCCTCCAACCTGGGTGACACAGCTAGATTCTGTCTCAAAAAAAAAAAAAAAAAAAGGAAAAGAAACAACCGTTTTAGGGCTCTGGAAGCTGACCGAGGCCGCACAACAAATCGGGTCACTTTTTTTTTCTTTTTTTGAGACAGAGTTGGAGTCTTGCTCTGTCACCCAGGCTGGAATGCAGTGGTGCGATCTCGGCTCACTGCAAGCTCCGCCTCCCGGGTTCATGCCATTGTCCGGCCTCAGCTTCCCAAGTAGCTGGAACTACAGGTGCCTGCCACCACGCCCAGCTAATTTTTTGTATTTTTAGTAGAGACGGGGTTTCACCGTGGTCTCGATCTCCTGACCTCGTGATCCACCCACCTCAGCCTCCCAAAGTTCTGGGATTACAGGCGTGAGCCAGCGCGCCCAGCCCGGGTCACATTTATTTAAAAAAAAAAACAACAAACCCTCCTGATCTCAGGTAGGAACAGCGGAGTCTGAGTCACCAAAGCCCGGGGCTGCCACTCTCCAGGGCGCCCCACTCCCAGCTCCAGCGGCTGAGTCCACCAAGCCAGGACAGGCCCAAGGATCAGAGGGCGAGGTGATTCACAGTGAAGCTCGGAAAGACCCATCCATGCCCAGCGCCTTGTCAAAAACCACAGGGGTCTTGGTGACAAGCAATTGAGGGAGGCCAACGTGGCCGAACCAGGGCTGCAAAATCAGCTGGACTAAGCGTCAGACCTGCTAGAAGGGTAAGAGGATGAGTGCAGCGTGGTATACGCCAGGGAGGAGCAGGCCAGGGAGGAGCATCGCCAGGGAGGAGCACCACCAGGGAGAAGCAGGCCAGGGAGGAGCACCGCCAAGGAGGAGCAGGCCAGGGAGGAGCACCGCCAGATAGGCTGCAAGGAGCACCCTTTCCTGAGCCTGCGTGCTGCTCCGCAGGAGGCTGGGGAGCACCTCCCTCCCAGGCATAGGCTCTGGGGAGGAGTTCCCGTGTGGCACCGGTGGTTTCCCATGGATGTGCCGTGCTGGTTTTCGGAGCCTGCAGGCAGGCTGGGCACTGTGTAAAGAGGCCCGAGAGGGTTCCCCTAACACAGGCAAGCATCATGCACAGGGCACACGCACCGGGGAGGGATGTAAGAAAGGTCTACGCTTTCAGTTTCCAACAGGGCTGGCCCTGGGAAAAGCCGCAGAGGGAAGCTGGCTCCGAATTAATGTCCAAGATCTTTTCCTCCACTTGGCAGGGCTCTCTCCCTTCAGGGACCAGTGGACTTAGCCAGGACTCTTCCCAGCCCAGCGCCACAGCCTTCCCGGGAAAGCCGGGGGAGGAAAGCATGGGGACGTGCATGCCTTGCCCAGCTGGGGAGAGGACCTGCCTTCTAGCCACACTTCCTGCACAGCCCACGCCCAACCCCTGGGTGACGCTCCTGGCACAGCTTACAGGGTGGTCAGCGAGGGGCCGGCCCCTGCTCTGCAGCCAAGACTCAGGTTACCCGATGTCCAGTCCGGAGCTCTTGCTGTCCTGGGTACCCTGTTGTTGCGGGCAGAGGGCCGAGACCCCCGGTCTGGGCCAGACGCCAATGCTGGCTCTTAGCTCGAGACTGTACGAGAGGGTCCAAGGAAGGCGCTCTTGGGCTTACACAGGTCTGAGCGCTTTTCCCTGGTATTCTTGGGGGCTTTCAGGTCCTATTTTTATTTATTTTTATTTTTTTGAGATGGAGTCTCACTCTGTTGCTCAGGCTGAAGTGCAATGATGCCATCTCAGCTCACTGCAAGCTCCGCCTCCCGGGTTCACGCCATTCTCCTGCCTCAGCCTCCCAAGTAGCTGGGACTACAGGCGCCCACCACCAAGCCCCGCTAATTTTTTGTATTTTTAGCAGAGACGGGGTTTCACCGTGTTAGCCAGGATGGTCTCGATCTCCTGACCTTGTGATCCGCCCGCCTCGGCCTCCCAGAGTGCTGGGATTACAGGCGTGAGCCACCGCGCCCGGCCTCAGGTCCTATTTGAAGTTGCTCTGGCCCTCCCAGAGTGCTGGGATTACAGGCGTGAGCCACCGTGCCCGGCCTCAGGTCCTATTTGAAGTTGCTCTGTCAGGGCTGCTTTTTGAATGTGCAAGCCCTCAGGTGCCCCGTGCACAGGCACACACCACCTTTTCCCTCTGCAGTACTAAGCTGGCTGCCTCCTACCAGGGCTAGTTTGAATTTTCCTAGGCCACAGGGGCAAGCCAGATGCTGCTTACGTGCAGTGAGTGTGGTGTGAGCGGCTTCAGACCAGATTCCTGTCTTCCTTACACAACTCTACGTTTTCTGTGCCTGTTTTCAGTGAGCACAGAACAACTGAAGGAGGCGTGGGACAGACACAAGGGCGGGCCTCGGTGCCACGGCTGGCCTTGGGCAGAGGGAAATGCTTTGTGCATTTTCTCTGGGAAGCAGCAGCCCCAGCACGGCCTCGGCGTCCTCTGCCGCCACCTGCTCCCTGACCGCTGGGCGTGTGTGCGGGGAGACGGAAGCAACTTCACAGTGGTGGGAAGTTTATCTTCTAAAACGAAAGCTTCTCTATACTACAGATTGGCCCCATTAAATAAAAAAAATACGGTGTATTTTTACAGCGTTTGGGATTGGAAATGACTGAGATTGACGGTGGCTCTAGTCCTGTCTCCTGAAGATGGAGCTGGACGAGGTCTGTGGATGGTCAGAAAACACGTCAGGGTTTTGGCTCAGCTGCCAGATATGCAGCTATGGTGGGATTTCTGCGGCAGGGCAAGGAGGTGGAGACGGTTCACGTGGCAGAGCACAGCGGGCGCTCCATAGTGGGCACGCCTGGAGAGCGTATATTTTCACAGGGCCCAAAACCCGAATGGAGGATTCTTTCCACCAGCTGCTGGGGGTGGGGTGCTCAGGCACATCAGTTTTTCCACCCAGAAGACGAAGGCTTGGGAAGGGGGCCCCGTGAGACCTGGGGTTAAACCTTCCACAGCAAGCAGGGGCCCCAGCCAGGCTCTGCACAAGGCAGGCGCTGCGCTCAGGTGGGAGTCCTGTGAGATGCTCCTGCACCCCACACTCCCGTGACCACAGGCGAGGCCTAACGCCCCCCACACCAGGTTCATCTCGTCTCCTCAAACTCCCAGCAAGATGCTCATGACGGGGCCCAAATGCGCTCCCGGGGGGTTGGCTAGTCTGCAGGCTCACAGGCTGGCCCAGTGAAAACCTGGGCTTCGCCGCCTTACAACTATGCAGAACTCACAGCCAGGCCATGTGCCCACCTGCCCACTGGGACCCCGGGACAGTGCCTGCTCCAGACAGAGGCTGGGAGCTCCGTGAGGGGCACATGGAGTGAAGCGGAGCCTGCGGCTCACCTGTTTGGCTCTGGCTGGCCAGGTGCCCCCTCAAGCCCCAGCTCAGCCTTCCCCCAAACACTCAGCTCCATCCCCCACCCCAGCAGGTCAGGGCTCTGTCAAGACTGCTGGTGAATGGCCGGCTGAGGAGGCAGGGAGGCCTGTGGAGAGGGAGGGCCAGGGCACAAAGGTGGCTACGGGAGGAGCAGGAAGCCAGCAGCCACAAACAAACCTCCCAAGCCACTTGAAGCTGACATCTGCAGGCCACAGGGACAGACCTGAGGCTGGGGAGGGGCAGCCACAGACCTTCACGGCCATCCTGGGTCCCCAGGCAGGCAACGCCCGATTGCTCGTCTGCTGTCCACCTCCCTGTGGGGACACCTCAAATCACACGAGAGAATTGTGACCTCAAAAGCTCATGCTGCACAGAAACAGTGACGTGTGAACCATCCTGGGATGGTCTGAAAAACAAGCACACAGGCCTGGAAAAGCAGTTCAGAAGCCACTCAACTGTCTACCCTGGGGAGACGGTTTCGTGAGCTACCACCACAGCCTATAACTACTTATCCATTAAAAATGATAATAAAACCCAGGAAGAGGCCGGGAAAACATTCAATAAACCAGCGTGCTAAGCGAATCCGCACAACCCCCCTCCCTGCCTAATGTAGACGTGTGACGGGAAGTGGCAGGGGCAGCAGCTCCTCTGAGGGGCCCTGTGGCAGGCAGGCCCTGGCGGGGGCTGGGAGAGCTCAGGGGCAGGAGTGACTCCCAGATGCCCTCCAGGGGGTCTATAGCCCTGCAGGAGTCACCAGCCCTCACCACTGGAGTCCCCGGCCTCCCAGCTCTGGGGAAGCAGCCTTGGAGGAGTGGGGCCCATGCTTTCTAGAACCTCTCTGAAGGGCTGTTTAAGCAGCAAGGGCCAATGTTACTGTCAAGAACACACAATTCTCAAGGTCCCGGCTTTGGGGAGTTCCCCTAGGCCCCGAGCCTGACCTTGGCAGCCCCTCTGCGTGGCTCAGGAACAAATCCCACAAGCCCCTGGCTCTTGGCTGGAAACCCGCCACCAGAACAGACTGTGAAGGGCCAACCCCTCCTCCCAGGGAATTCCGGGGCTCAGGAGGACCCTTCGCTTTCCCTGGGGTTAGAAGGACAGGTTCTGGCGGAAACGCAAAACGGAGTGGCCACTTTGGCGGCTTCGTATGAAGCTAAATGTGCACTCACTGTGAGAACCAGCGATGCCCAATCCTAGCGATCCACCCAAAATAAAATTACGCTCATATGAAACCCTGTACGTGAACATTTAAAGCAGCTTTATAATAGACACAATCTGGAAAGAACTCAAATGTCGCTCCCACGGTGGCGGGACACAGACCGCGGCACAGCCCCCCATGCTCAGTGGCGAGCAGTCACGGCCACTTGGTGTGCACGATGTGACGCACAATCTCAAGTGCAGGAGGCACGGGGATAGCCAGGCTCAGAGGCTGCACACGCACAGGTGCCACCCGCGTGACGGTCCGGGGAGTCTGATCACGGGAGCAGAGTGCAGCCGCACGGCCGCCAGGTTGGGTGGAGGGAGGGGCTGACCACCCAGGGACAGGCAGAGGAGTCTGGAACAGAACGGTTTGTGCGCTGCCTGCGAGCACAGTGCTTCCACGACTAGATGCCTCTGCGGTGAAAGCCAAAAGGAGTATTTTACTGCACACAAATTCTCAGAAATGATCATCTGAAAACTACAGGTTCTCGGCTAAGGCACCCAGGCTCAGACTGCGGTCACATCGTTAAGCAGCTGGGTACCAGCGGCAATGACCTCATCCCTCTGACTCCGTGACCTCAGCTGCAGAGGGTCACGGCGAATTATATACACAGTGCCGCGCACATGGGAAGCTCTCGGTGAGAGGGTGGGCTGAGAGCCGCTTGGCCTGGGCCCTGTACCTCGTCCCACTCTGCATGAAGTGCCTTTGCGGGTAAGGTCGGGGAGAAGGTGCCAGGATGTCAAGGCCCAGGGTGCAGGGGGCCCGGTGGGAAGAACAGGAGGGCCGGCCAAGCCGGAGCCAGCACGGCCCTGCATTTGTTACTCTGCCTCTTAGACTACACAGCGGCAGCAGTGGAGGAGAGGGGAGCACGCCCCCCACCCAGCAGCCCAGCAAGGCCGCAACCTGCAGCTCCCAAAGGGCTTGGTCCCTCCCAGCATGCCGTCATCCAGGGCCACCAGGGCCAGGGACTGTGCCGGGCAGTGCCGCTGGGAGACGGCCACCAGACTGACCTCGCCAGGCCAGGACTTGAGAGGGCTTCGGGGATAACTGTGAGGACCCCCCTCTCCTAAGACCCCCAGTCAGGGGGCCATGAAAGGTGGCAAAAGGGGAGCCTGTCTGGGGCCACTCAGAATTCTTCCCTTTCCTTGTAGAGCCCGAGCCCGCAGAAGAACCAGAACAAAACCTAAGTACAAACACGGCGGGCTCGAGCGGGGCTTGGCACACCACAGGGGTGGCGGCAAGGGGGCAGCCTGGACTGGAGCCAGAAAGCCTGTGCTGGCATCTGCCACGCAGACGGGGAAGCTGAGACCCAGGGCTCAGGTCACGCTTACGTCGTTCGGTAGCCGGATACCAGAATCTCATCCCATAGACAGCACACAGGCTGTGGAGCCGGAGCCAGTTGAGGAAGCTGGGAGCCCTGACTCAGACAAGGGGCAGCCTGGGGGAGGGACAGGGAGGCCTCTCGAAGCCATGGCTTTCTTCTACCTGCACAGCGGCCCCTCCTGTCCGCGAGAAAAGCCCAGTAATAAGGAGAAAGCAGGCAGCAGCCTTCACCTCAGCTCCAGACTGCATTCTCGGGGCCAAGTTCAGGTGTGTGCCTGTCCCCCCTCCCACCAGGTGGCCGGGCCTGGCTATGACCGCACGGGAGAGCAGGGCGGACCCCACGAACAGGGACAGCACCTGAGGGCGACATCCACAAACGCCGCCCCGCAGGAGCACGCACTCCCACACGAAGCACCTGCAGCTGACAGCCGCCGGAAGGGGACATCTGGACAGCCTCACGCAGCTTTCAGACCTGCGGTCCATGTTGAAAGGATCTTGTTTCCAATTTGCCTTAATTAAACAAACATTCCAAACCACTTCCTCTCAGTCTGACCATTGTTCTTCATTCCATGGCACTCAGAGTCCTGGGAACCACTCATCACCATCAGGTGCAGGTGGACATCCCCTCACGGTGAGGCCAGAGCACTCCTGCCCAGTGTGTGGCTCCGCAGCGCCCTGCGTGCATGGAGGGTGAGAGAGGGTGGCGGGGGCGAGGTGCTTGTGAGGCCCGAGGGCACTGCGTGCATGGGACTCTACAGCACACTCTTCATGGGCCGTTGGTCTGAGTTACCCAGAGCAGGGGATGATCCATCCCCACTTAAAAACAAAGTGAATGGGGTTAAACAGATGCCGTGAGTGGCTGGGATGGGCTCACAGGAGGAGGGGCCAGCATGGGCCACGCACCACACTCTCACCCAAGACCCAAAGCCGGCCAGGCCACCGATGGGCAGAGATGCCTGCAGCTTCCAGAATAGTGGGCTTCATGGGGTGGGCATTCCAAAGCATATCACAGCCCCTGGGGTGGCCCTGGGGGGCAGGGCATGTGGTGCATGATCCTGGTCCTGTGTCCAGCTCCTGCCACTGCCCCATCTTGTAATCATCTGGACACAGAGAATGCAGAGAACAGGCAGTGTTCCATGTTCCCACCAAGGGGAAGATCCAGCGCCCGCAGAGAACTAAGGAAGCAACGGGGAGTGTGGTGCTACTGAAGAGAGGATGCGTCATTTGCATTTATCCAAAGAAAGGGTTCATGAGGTCTTACGTTCAAACAGATAAAATCAGACTGGGGTGGGGTGGGAGAAGCCTCCCCGAGGCTCCTTGAGAACTGCCTGGCAGTGACCGAGGTGGGGCTGGGACAAGGCCCAGGTGCTGGTCTCTCCTCGGACATTCCGCCACATGCTCCTGGGGGCGGAGGGTCCCCCGGGGGCAGAGCTAGGCCAGCACCACCCTGCCCATTCTTCTGTAAACTGCCCCTGGCACGACGCTCCCAGAGAACCCAAGGATGCGCCCAGAATGCTCCCAGCAACCACTGAGGGGGCCCTGCTGGGAGACCCGCAAAACTGCCAATGCCTTGTAGGCCAGCAGCCGCACGCGCCTTCAGTGCTGGAGTCACGCCGAGGGGCTGACGGGCTGGATGGTCTCTGAGCGCAGCAAATTCCGTCTTGTGAGGGAAAGTGATAGAAAATGAGAGTGTGGGCCGGGCGCGGTGGCTCACGCCTGTAGTCCCAGCACTTTGGGAGCCTGAGGCGGGCGGATCACGAGGTCAGGAGATGGAGAGATGGAGACCATCCTGGCTAACACGGTGAAACCCCGTCTCTACTAAAAAAAAAAATACAAAAAATTAGCTGGGCATGGTGGCGGGCACCTGTAGTCCCAGCTACTCGGGAGGCTGAGGCAGGAGAACGGTGTGAACCCGGGACGGGGAGGTGGAGCTTGCAGTGAGTGGAGATCGCACCACTGCACTCCAGCCTGGGCAACAGAGTGAGACTCTATCTCAAAAAAAAAGAAGACGAGAGGGTGGAGGCGCGGACGACGGGAGCACCTGAGCTTCTGCGCTCAGCGTGCTGTGGTCAGCTGTGGTCTGCACACACCCACAGTAACTGGGCCCTCCCGCTGCGGACACCAAACAGGGACAGGACGGCGGCAGCAACGCGCCCACGTCCACCAGTGCCAGGCGACACAGCAGAAAACCAGGATGCCCTGCCCCTCACCACACTGTTTCCGGGCTCGGCAGGCACACACCCTGAATGAAAGGCTCCAACCTGGCGCGGAGCCACAGCCTCCGTGCTTCTGAAGGAACAAGAGAGACGAAGTCACCATGGGCCGCACCACGTCCTGACGGCAGCTAACCCCCCAGGCCAGAATGGATCAGATGGAAGACATGGTAGGTCTGTCCGAGGGGAGGTCACAGGATGTCCCGAAAGTCAGGATGTGGCACGGAACGCAGAAATCAGAGCAGAGTTCCAACCCCGCCTGCCACCGGTGCAGCGAGACCCGCACACACCACACGCAGCCTCCTTGGGACCTGGGCTCTTTCTATAAAGGGGCTGCTGGTGCATGTCTACTTAATGCTCCAGGCCTGTGAGGATCGGATGCCCGAGGGTGCTCCTGCATGTCATTCGGAGATAGGAGACGCCAGCGATGCCCTCCCGGGGGCGTGGGAAGGGGCTCTCGGCCTCCCTTGACTCTGGATCATCGGAGAATGTGTCCGCCTGGCATGTGAGACACGGTGCACTTCTCCGAACCTCGAGCTGTCTTCCAGCATGTATCAGCTCTAAAATTCCTTCTGCACACAGCTTGATGTCTCCCCTGTAAGGTGGATCCAGCGCGTGATACTGTGAGCACCTCCAACCAACTGCTCCCTCCCTTGTGCCCATGGGGGAGAAGCGAATGAGCCAGGACTGGGCTAATCTCAGGCAGTGCCACCTCACCCTTGCCCCTGGTGGACCGCTCCCCTTGAAAAGGAGCAGCAGGCGGTGGGAAGGGAAGCCTCACTCTGCCCAGCAGAGACAAGGGGTGTGTGGGACGTCTCACAGAACCGTGTAGACCCACGCACCCCCACTGTACAGATGGGCACTGAGGCTCAGGAAGCTTAGAGATGTTGCCGGGTATCACACAGCACGTGGGGTGAGGAAGTGGAACCCGGGCTGGAGCCGGCAACACTGAAGACCAGGGTTGTTTGGATGGCGACACGCAACTCCCTGAGGGTTCTGCTCCTGCAGAATCAGGGGGACCCATGCTGCTGCCTACCATGGAGGGCACGGGAGAGGACTGGGGATGGGACAGGCAGCAGGAAGGGGTCGCTCAGTCAATCAGTGCTGGCAGAGTGAGGGGCGCGCGAAGGCACTGCAGGCTCTGCGTCTGGGGCCTCTCAGCACAAGGACTGGGCTTTGCACGCGAGGACTGAAGGGTCAAAGGTGAAGGCCAAGGTTTCCTACATGGCATTAACTCGGGAGGGCTCCTGAAGCTGGAGACGCACTGCCTTACTTTGTGCGTGTTTTTCTCTATGCATTATCCGGTATTTGGCTGTGTGTGCGTTTAACTCAATAAGCAATGATCAGATGAAATTCCCCTTGAAGTTCTTTCCTTTTATTCTATCCTGGGGGTGAACAGAAAAATAAGTTCACTTCTTAAAAATTCATAATGACATCAGATCCAACAAGGAAATCAGTGCCTGAAGAGATGACTATTGACCCAGGACGCCTCTGGTGTACGGGCCGAGACCATGTGCTCAGAGTCAGCCGGCCCCTCCCAGATCTGCTCCTGGCCAGCTGTGAGGCAGCGGTGACACCACCTCCCCGCAGTCAGTCTCTGCATCCATGAGACGGGGAGAACGATAGCCCTGCCTCACAGGCTCTGAAGGAGAGTGACCTAAGATCAAGCACGCAGAGCACCAGGCACAGCGCCCAGCACCCAGGATGCATGTGTACCATGTCACATTCTACATTGAAGGAGGCTGAGACAGGAGGATCTCTTGAGCCCGGGAGTTCAAGACCAGCCTCGGCAATACAGTGAGACCTTATCTCTATAAAAAAAATAAAAAAAAAAAACGTTAGTGGCTCGCATCTGCAGTCCCAGCTACTCAGCTTCCAGGGTGGGAGGATGGCTTGAGCCTGGGAAGTGGAGGCTGCAGTGAGCTGAGATCAGGCCACTGCACACTGGCCTGGGCAACAGAGCAAAATCTTGTCTCAAAAAAAAAAAAAAAAAAAAATTTAAAAATTGGCGAAAGGTCTCTATGCCTTACAAATAGTCCACGAGATTCCTCCCATCCCGTCACACATGCAAGTATTAAGTAGGTCTTGGGGACTGAAGTTCCTGCAGTCTGGGCCCTGTCTCTTACATCAGTAGTTGTACGGTACAAGTTACTTACCCGCCCAGTTCTTACAGGAGAAGGCTGGGCTCCAAGACCCAGATGCCCCGATCCGGCTGATGACCCAGATGCCCCGATCCGCTGACTCTATGCTGCAAGCAGGAAATCTAAGAGTCTCAGCCACTCGCCCGTCCAGGGCAGGCTCCCCAGGAAACCCAGGGCACGTGAATGGAGAGCTTGGGAGCTGAGCTCTTCCTCAGCCGCTGGGATGGACAGAGAGACCAGAAGCCATGGGTTTGCACTAGCAGGGCGCAGCTATTTTTAAGTGACATGTCTCGGCTATTTTGAGGTTTGGATTTTTATTTTACTTATTTTTTTCTGTACTTTCTCATGACTCACATCTTTCAAAATGGTGTCTCGGGTATTTTTAATGCTGAAATCACCTCGACTTCATAGCTGGTCAAAAAAATGTCTAAGAGCATATCAGCTTTTTATCATCCAAATACAAAAAGGTACATATTAGAGTTGTCAACTTTCTACTGCTGGAAGAAAACTCCACGTTAGTATTTTTCCATTAAAAAATTAACACAGCATTCTGTTTAGGAAATGTGTGTATATTTCCTAAAATACACATCTGAAAAACTTTAAATTGCTATTGCACAGATGCCTTGAGCCCCAGCAGGTCCCGAGGGGCCGAGTGCACCTGGAGGCCCAGCACCCCACTCCTCTGCCTGCACCAGCTCTCCCAGGGCAAGGGAGGGGGAGAGGGGGGAGCCCATGCAGGCTTCTGAACCACGCCTCAGGCTGCAGCCCCCGCATTACTCATACTCAGTGGACAAAGTACCACTCAGCATTCAATCTCACCACTTCAAAACATTACAGAGGGAAAAGGACACCTAGAAGTAGGAGTGAGATTCGCTGAAGTTCCCTTCTGAGGAAGACCCACCCCTCCGCCTGGAGAGCCGGGGCTGGCGGTGCCTGAGGACCCCTTCGGCCTGGACGGCCCACGCGGGGGTGGGGGGCCTCGCTCTGCCCTCATGGGGCGGCCGTCGGTTCCCGAAGCGGCGGGTGAAATTCGAATGGCCAGTAGGTGGCGCACTCGGAGGTGGCCGCCCCGCATGAGGCAGTTCAGCGGCCCCGAGAGTCCGGGGAGGGGGGTTTATTCCCCGCCTGCACGAGGCTGTGAAATCTGCAACCACGAGCAGGGGAGGCCTCGGCCCTGGTGGGGAAGAGGCCACCAACATCCGGACGGCAGGTAAGTTCCGACGCTTCTGCAGCGAGCGCGGGAGGCGGGACCTGAGGCACGGCTAACACTCAGAGAAAACTACCAGCTGAGGGTCCCTGGTCTGAATGCTTGGGACCGGAAGAGTTTAGGAGTTCAGATTTTTGCAGATTTTGGAATATCTGCAGGTACAGAATGAGAAAGCTAAATACAAAATTCATTTGTGTTTCATACACACCTTATACACACTGCCTGAAGGCAACTTTATAAAAACACTTTCAATAATTTCATGCATAAAACAAACTTTGAACTGTGCCTGGACTGCAGCCCACCACATGAGGTCAGGTGTGGAATTTTCCACTTGTGTCACGACGCTCCAACAGTGTGAGACTGTGGGGCACTCTGGATTTCAGATTTCCAGATGCTCAACCAGTACTCAGATTCCTAAGTTACTTGTCAGAAATGCCTATTTCTTGGGATTACACTTCTCTCTGCAAATGTCTGTGAAATTCCTGTTAAATTCTTTATGTATCATATACATGCTACTAAGTTAATTATGAAATTTAGTGTTTAACGCAGGTCAGTTGCAAAAACAAGAATATTGCATGCTTCAACCCAGGATGACAGGTTATTGCCTAAAGGATACACAACCCCTAGTATGATGCCTTCAAACTTAAAGAAAGGTTTGTATCTGTGAGTGAAGAAAAGCAGTTAAACCAGAAACTTCCATAAAAACAAGTCTAGTGGAACTGAGCTGATTGCCAAAGTGTGGGAGAAAAAGGGCCAGCAAAAAAATGGTTAACTCTAGCCTTCTGAGGAGGCCGCCCAGAGCCCGGCCAGAGAGAGGAGCGGGTGGAGGGGGCCTATAAAGCCCTGTGCCAAGGGGCAGACTCACTGGCTCAGACGGAGGACGCACCCGCCAGCCAGCCGGGAACCTTCCCTCACGGGCTCCCAGGGCGGGTCTCTTCCTCTCTCCAGCCCTGCTCAGGCATTCGGCAGGTCCAGCGGAGGTACACCTCCTGCAGCGGGTTCCAAGTGCACCTCCAGCCTGATGGGCCTGACTGAGGAGGCTTCCAGGAGCACAGAAGGGGCTGCAACCCAGGTAGGACTCAGCCTCGGCCTGGCGGTGCCATACCACTGACTAGGGGAGCGGGTGGGTGGTGCCACCCAGGCCGCTGTGCTTTTATGGGAACAGCTGGACGCAGACACGCACAGACACCTCACCCCCCGCTGAGAACAGCACCCAGCTTCCCAAACTCAAGGCACAGAACCCTCTCCCACGGAGCTCCAGTGGTCTCAGCGTGACCGCAGCAGGGGGCCTTACAGACCCCTCTCCCACGGAGCTCCAGTGGTCTCAGTGTGACCTCAATAGCAGAGGGCTTTACAGACCCCTCTCCCATGGAGCTCCGGTGGTCTCAGCGTGACTGCAGCAGGGGCTTTGCCTGGACAGCCTTTCTAACACGTTCTGAAAGTAGGACCCAGTATTCCGTCACGTTCTGTCCCAGCAAGAACGTGTCTCACTTCAAGAAAATGAGGGTGCCCGCTCTGCCCTGCCGCGCCCCAGTCACTGTCACCAACCCTGAAGTCCTGGGAGGGCCACACGCCTTTTGACAGATGCAGACTTAATACAGCCGACTAAAGTACATTTCTCTACGACAAGCAGAGGAAATCTGAAATGGGGTAATGCGCTGTTTATAACTCCATGCCCCCTCCAGTGAGGACGTGGGGCCAGTCGCCCAGGACCACATCAGACACTAGGACACATCAGACACCAGGTCCCGTATCTTCTCGGTGTCTGCCAAGGATCAAAAGACTCAATTTACATGGGAAAGAAATGAATGACTCGTTTTTCAACTATTTTTCCCTTGGAGTTCATTTAACAAAATTAGGAAAGAAAATAAACGTTAAGTTAAGGGTTCTGCCCACCTTTAAACTTCCTGCCACGCTGCGGTCTAATACATTCCAAAATGTCTACATTTAAAGAGCAAAACAAGTCCTCTGTGCCGTTTTTAAGAAATTAAATACAGAGGCGAAATGCGGAGTCTTTCAACCTTCCCAACAGAGGCTGAGAGCAGGGCATTTATGCTGCTCAATGGTATTATCTACTAAAGATGAATCAAGAGTGCAAAATAACCAAAATCAAATTCACCAGCCCCAGCCAAGTGAAGGTTATTGAGTACTTTTAGAATAACTGACACAGAGGCAGTGATTCATCTTGTCTTCCCCACCCGCCTTTTTTTGAGATGGGGCCTCACTGCAGCTGCTCAGGCTCGAGTGCAGTGGTGTGATCTCGGCTCAGGCTCAAGTGCAGTGGTGTGATCTCGGCTCGCTGCAGCCTCTACCTGCCAGGCTCAGGCGATCCTCCTGCCTCAGCCTCCCGAGTAGCTGGGACTACAGGCGCACACCACTATGCCCAGCTACTTTTTTTGTCTTTTTTTAGTAGAGACAGGGTTTCCCCATGTTACCCAGGCTGGTCTCGAACTCCTGAACTTGAGCAATCCTCCCACCTCATCCTCCTGAAGTGCTGGGATTATAGGCCAGCCTTTTTTTTTTAAAGTAAGTATTTTCAAGCGATAGGTCAATAATCTCTAGTCTGGTTTTGTAGCACTTCAAAACAATAACCCCTGGCCCAGCGCGGTGGCTCACACCTGTAATCCCAGCACTGTGGGAGGCCAAGGCGGGCAGATCACTACAGGTCAGAAGTTCGAGACAAGCCTGGGCAACATGGTGAAACCCCATCTCTACTAAAAATATAAAACATTAGCCAGGCATGGTGGTTTTATATTTCCAGATACTTGGGAGGCTGAGACAGGAGAATCATTCTAACCCGGGAGGCGGCAGTTGCAGTGAGCCGAGATTGTGCCACTGCACTCCAACCTGGGTGACAAAAAAAAAAAAAATTCAAAACAATAACTCCTAATGATTTCAAAGGGTAAAATGAAAATTCCCAAAGGAAAAACAACTCAAACCCATTGTGAAGTGTTAGTTTACTCCAGGGCACCAGCACCATCTGGGCCAGGTAATTCTCTGCTGGGCTTGGGCACCTGTCCTAGGCACTGTAGAGAGCTGAGCGGCAGCCCTGGCCCCACCAGCACCCCCCTGTGAGAGCCCCCACGTCCCCAGAGACTGCCAGTGTCTGCAGGCTGAGACCCCCGTGGCCCGCTGCATAGAGAACTTCCAGGAGCACAGTGACACGGGGCGAGTGACGGGACCCTCCCCACTGGCAGCAAAGCCGGGGTGACACGGGGTGGGTGACGGGACCCTCCCCACTGGTGGCAGAGCCAGGGTGACACGGGGCGGGTGACGGGATCCTCCCCACTGGCGGCAGAGCCAGGGTGACACGGGGCAGGTGACGGGACCCTCCCCACTGGCGGCAGAGCCGGGGTGACACGGGGCGGGTGACGGGACCCTCCCCACTGGCGGCAAAGCCGGGGTGACACGGGGCGGGTGACGGGACCCTCCCCACTGGCGGCAAAGCCGGGGTGACACGGGGCGGGTGACGGGACCCTCCCCACTGGCGGCAAAGCCGGGGTGACACGGGGCGGGTGACGGGACCCTCCCCACTGGCGGCAGAGCCGGGGTGACACGGGGCGGGTGACGGGACCCCGGGGCGGGTGACGGGACCCTCCCCACTGGCAGCAAAGCCGGGGCGACACGGGGCGGGTGACGAGACCCTCCCCACTGGCGGCAGAGCCGGGGTGACACGGGGCGGGTGACAAGACCCTCCCCACTGGCAGCAGGGCCAGGGTGACACGGGGCGGGTGACGAGACCCTCCCCACTGGCAGCAAAGCCGGGGCGACACGGGGCGGGTGACGGGACCCTCCCCACTGGCGGCAAAGCCGGGGTGACACGGGGCGGGTGACGGGACCCTCCCCACTGGCGGCAAAGCCGGGGTGACACGGGGCGGGTGACGGGACCCTCCCCACTGGCGGCAAAGCCGGGGTGACACGGGGCGGGTGACGGGACCCTCCCCACTGGCGGCAGAGCTGGGGTGACACGGGGCGGGTGACGGGACCCTCCCCACCCCGTGACCCTCCCCACTGGCAGCAAAGCCGGGGCGACACGGGGCGGGTGACGAGACCCTCCCCACTGGCGGCAAAGCCGGGGTGACACGGGGCGGGTGACGAGACCCTCCCCACTGGCAGCAAAGCCGGGGTGACACGGGGCGGGTGACGGGACCCTCCCCACTGGCGGCAGAGCCGGGGTGACACGGGGCGGGTGACGAGACCCTCCCCACTGGCGGCAGAGCTGGGGTGACACGGGGCGGGTGACGAGACCCTCCCCACTGGCGGCAGAGCTGGGGTGACACGGGGCGGGTGACGAGACCCTCCCCACTGGCGGCAGAGCCGGGGTGACACGGGGCGGGTGACGAGACCCTCCCCACTGGCGGCAGAGCCGGGGTGACACGGGGCGGGTAACGAGACCCTCCCCACTGGCAGCAAAGCCGGGGTGACACGGGGCAGGTGACGAGACCCTCCCCACTGGCGGCAGAGCCAGGGTGACACGGGGCGGGTGACGGGACCCTCCCCACTGGCGGCAGAGCCAGGGTGACACGGGGCGGGTGACGAGACCCTCCCCACTGGCAGCAAAGCCGGCGTGACACGGGGCGGGTGACGGGACCCTCCCCACTGGCGGCAGAGCCGGGGTGACACGGGGCGGGTGACGGGACCCTCCCCACTGGCGGCAGAGCCGGGGTGACACGGGGCGGGTGACGGGACCCTCCCCACTGGCGGCAGAGCCAGGGCACCGCCGTGGGCGGACAGCCCACTTCTCCCTCCCTGCAGAGGATAAGTTTGGGAGGGACTCTCTCCCTGGAGTTTCTTCCTAGGTTACAAACAGCATTGCAAAAACATACTAGGTTTTACAATAATTTGTTAAAACACGAAATAAAAACTTAAATATTATTTCCCAAAACAATGACCCCTTTCACTCTATATTACAAAAATAAGTTTCATTTTTGGTACCTAGAACACAGAACTAGCATGAGGAAACCGCTGAACTTCTGTTTTATTGTAAAAGAAGATTCTGCTCCGATGTCCAGCTTTCTGGACCCACTCTCTCTCTCAGAAACACTGGCTTTCCCTTCCTATCTTACTTCTCCATCAGCTGCTGAAATGCATTTTCCCTTCTCCTCACAAACGCCGTTGTCCTGGGGCAGCCATGCCCACACCCCCGTTGCTTCCTGGGCCTGCTCTGTGGCTATAAAGGGAAAGAACACCCCTGCCTGTGGGGGTGACTGACGTCCAGCCTCCAGCTGCAGCTGAGCGGCCATGGGACCTGCAGGAAAGAAGGCCGTGTACTTCCCACAGGCGACTCTTCCACCTCAGCTCAACCACAGCCACCTCCTGAGCTCATAAAGCTGAGGTTCTGGCCCTCCCCAGTGCTCCTGACACACCCAGACTCTACAGACACCCGGCCAGGGGCACCGGGCCTTGTCCCAAAGCTGGGGCCACTCGATGAGACTTCATCCTCTCCTGTTGCTTCTCCAGGTACCCAGAGAGTGAGCGGCTCCACGCAGGACTGTGCACGGTGGCCGACACCCGCAGGGACGCCCGCCGGACGAGCACGCGGAGGGCCCTCGCCTCCACGGATGCGCCATGCTGGTGTGCGGAGCATCTGTTCTTCCACTCTCTGCAGGTGCTCCTCCTGGGGAGTTTCCTGTCTGACAAATGCCGGGCTCACTTCAAGGAGAATCAGGCTTCTTTCTAAAGATGGATTCACTGTTTAAAACAGAGCTCTGGGAGGCTTTTGGCAAATCTTGAAAGCCACACGGTGCAGAGACATGGATGTGACTTCCCAAGCCCGGGGCGTGGGCCTGGAGATGTACCCGGGCACCGCGCAGCCTGTGGCCCCCAACACCACCTCCCCTGGGCTCAACCTGTCCCACCCGCTCCTGGGCACCGCCCTGGCCAATGGGACGGGCGAGCTCTCGGAGCACCAGCAGTACGTGATTGGCCTGTTCCTCTCGTGCCTCTACACCATCTTCCTCTTCCCCATCGGCTTTGTGGGCAACATCCTGATCCTGGTGGTGAACATCAGCTTCCGCGAGAAGATGACCATCCCCGACCTGTACTTCATCAACCTGGCGGTGGCGGACCTCATCCTGGTGGCCGACTCCCTCATCGAGGTGTTCAACCTGCACGAGCGGTACTACGACATCGCCGTCCTGTGCACCTTCATGTCGCTCTTCCTGCAGGTCAACATGTACAGCAGCGTCTTCTTCCTCACCTGGATGAGCTTCGACCGCTACATCGCCCTGGCCAGGGCCATGCGCTGCAGCCTGTTCCGCACCAAGCACCACGCCCGGCTAAGCTGCGGCCTCATCTGGATGGCATCCGTGTCGGCCACGCTGGTGCCCTTCACCGCCGTGCACCTGCAGCACACCGACGAGGCCTGCTTCTGCTTCGCGGACGTCCGGGAGGTGCAGTGGCTCGAGGTCACGCTGGGCTTCATCGTGCCCTTCGCCATCATTGGCCTGTGCTACTCCCTCATCATCCGGGTGCTGGTCAGGGCGCACCGGCACCGTGGGCTGCGGCCCCGGCGGCAGAAGGCGCTCCGCATGATCCTCGCGGTGGTACTGGTCTTCTTCGTCTGCTGGCTGCCGGAGAACGTCTTCATCAGCGTGCACCTCCTGCAGCGGACGCAGCCTGGGGCCGCTCCCTGCAAGCAGTCTTTCCGCCATGCCCACCCCCTCACGGGCCACATTGTCAACCTCGCCGCGTTCTCCAACAGCTGCCTAAACCCCCTCATCTACAGCTTTCTCGGGGAGACCTTCAGGGACAAGCTGAGGCTGTACATTGAGCAGAAAACAAATTTGCCGGCCCTGAACCGCTTCTGTCATGCTGCCCTGAAGGCCGTCATTCCGGACAGCACCGAGCAGTCGGACGTGAGGTTCAGCAGTGCCGTGTAGACAGCCTTGGCCGCAGAGGCACAGCCAGAGTGTGACTTGGGAGCTGCACGCACCTGGGTGGACACAAGGCACGGCCATGTCATGTCTCTAAACTGCGGTCAGATGTGGCTTCCGGCTCCTCGGGGCCTCGCGAGGGTCACACTTGCCTGGTCACCCTGGGGCTGCTAAGGAAACCTCACGACGGGTCACCTTGCACTCCTCACACAGAATTGCTACAATCCCAAAGCGCTCTCCCCGCAGGGTCCAAAGGCCAGTGGTGACCAACCTGTTGCCCAGCTCCTCCCCGCCAACCCTGCCTGCCGCCACAGGAAACATTTCTGACACTGCCGACCAGGAAAGCCACACGGAGAGGCCACGTGGGTGAAGCGCCTCAGTTACACGGGAACCCTAAAGCAAATCTGCCACCATGGGGGAACTGATGCTGGAGACACAAGGTGCTGGTGGGTCTGAGCTGGACATCGCGGTGTGTCCTCTGTGCCCACGGTCTGAGCTAGCTAGCACACCGCCGAGTTAAAGAGGAAAAGGAAAACACGCTGCTCTGGTGCACGCCTGAGCGTCCTCCATCTTCCAAGATGGCAGCAATGGCGCTGTGCGGCCTCGCCAGGCCCACGAGGGGCACCAGTGCTCGGCCCGGAGCAGCAGGAAGGCCCCTCTGTGGAGTGCCAGCCCGTGGCGGCAGGAGGGCCCCTCTGCGGAGTGCCCGCCGTCTGCTCTGAGGTGGTTCAGTCACTGCTTGTTGACCTCATCATGGCAATTGCACTCACGTGGACTGGGACTGTGCGAGCTGCCGTGTGGGTTAGTCAGGTGCCAGGACAATGAAATACTCCAGTGTGGCTGACGAATTTGTTTCTCCAGAAGTAACAGCTGGGGACAACTGCGGTGATGATGTAAAAACCTTCCCATAAAATGTAAAAAAGCTGACGAGGCTGGTGATGTTCAGCCTTTGTCAATAAAACAGTCATGTGCGGATCCTTCCAGAGGCTCTGTCTTGGGGGTCTGCCAAGTGGGGTGGGACGTGGGGTGGGCATGGGGCTCTCGGGAGAATCCCCCCCCGCTCACAGAAAACACAGCCCTCCCCTGCCATCCCGAAAACTCTCACAAGGCCAGCCTCTGAGTCCGGCCAGCCAGACCTAACCTGGCATTTCCAGGCTGTCCAAAATGCCGTGGGGGCACTCTTGTGTCATGCTTGGGTGCCACGACGAGCTTCCCATGAATGTAGGAGGCAGGACTTAGCCTTGTCCAGCAGCCTGTGCGACCTAAGCTGCCTTTCTAGAAGGCTCTCGGCCGCGTGCAAGGCCCAAGAGCTCTGTAGCACCCAGGCGCTCCTGGAGCAGCCAGCTGGGAAGGTTCCTGCTCCTACTCCCATCGCCGGGGCTGGATCCTGGCGCTACTCCCCTCCTTCCCGCCTCACCCACCTGGCAGCAGCTGTCCCTGATGTTACCAAGGTGCACCTGAACCAGCGCCTGCTTCTCCGTCTTCACAGAAACCCATGCTGGGAGTCGGGACGTGTGGGTGAAGGAAACTAGCCACCTGCACTACCCCCTCACTTTTCCTGTGTTTGCAGTTCTGTTCTGTTTAAAGCTGTGATACTGTTTTTTATTTGTGATAACATAAAGTTTGATATGCAAACATATTGAAAGGAAAAGGCCAATTAAAGAAAACATCTGCAAAAGAGCAGGTGGTGAATGGGTGCGGTACAATGAAGACTGAACGCAGCCATATTGAGTCCAGGAAACTCTCTCCTCCTGTCTGTGGGACATAACACAACCACAGTGAGTCCAGGAAACTCTCTCCTCTCATCCATGGGACATAACATAACCACACATGAGCCCAGGAAACTCTCTCTCCTCCTGTTTGTGGGACATAACACAACCACAGTGAGACCAGTAAAACCTCTCTCCTCCCATTTGTGGGACATAACTCAACCACACATGAGCCCAGGAAACTCTCTCCTCCCGTCTGTGGGACATTAAGCTGTGTGTCGGTGGGTGTGGGAAGCCTGGGTCTCTCAGGCAGGTGGGGCCTGTATTCTCCATGACCCCAGCACCGTGGTGCCAGGCTCCTCAGGAAGAGAGCGCTGCCCAGACCGTGGCCTGCAGGAGCGGCCTCTGTGCCCACTTCTATCAGGATTGCTTTCCTCAATAAATGGCCCGCCGGGAAGCCTGGGAACAGGGCGGCTCCCACACACTAACAGGTCTCGTGGAAGTGGAGACTGCTGTGGGGTGGCCAAGCCAGAAGCCAGGCTCACGTGTGGCACAGTCCTGCAGAACACCCAGAAGCCAGGCTCACGTGTGGCACAGTCCTGCAGAACGCCGTGCGTGGCTCGAGCCACGACTCAGGCCCGGCGCACCCCTCCCTCTGCCCCTCCAGAGCCTGCCCTGCAAGTCACCCCAGCTAAAAGGACACAGCCATCACACTGACAGCCATGCTCTGGAGCTCCTTCCAGGCCCCAGGGACGAGACTTGCCCTCCTCCCCAGGGATGTCCTCACTCAATGCCCAGGACAGCCAGGCAGCAGCCCCCCAAAACCTCCCCCACACCTGAGCGCTGTCTTTACAACAATACCCAGGACAGTCACGCAGCAGCCCCCAAACCCCCCTCCCCGACACCCGGGCACTCTCTTTACAAGATGCATCCTTCAATGAAGCCCCCCTTTTGACCTCAGTGTTGCCAATGGGGAAAAACCATCCAAGTCCCAGAAAGCAGGCAGGGTGGGTGCTCTACCACCAGGCATTCCCCACACACAGTCCCCTTCACACAGCTTCAACAGGGGCAAGGGCAGACGCTTTAAAATACGCAGACTAGAGACCCAGCATTTCCGACTTCCAGTTCTGACGAGCTGACGTGGGGAGGCCCACACAGAACGTGGCCGGTCCCCGCCCCTCACAGCAGCCCCGCGGGGTGAGCGCTGTCCCCACCACACCAAGGAGGCGCTAGAAGGGTCCGTCACTGCTCGAAGCCTTAAGTGGTGGGTGACACAGCCAGGAATTCAGCCACGTTCTCCTGGCTCGAAGCCCACGGTCCTGCCCGCTCTGTAGCACTCGGCAATCCCTGGCGTCTAACTGGCAAAAGCACGCCATGCAGAAATCATACAGAGCTGGGGGCCACGGGCATCGACGGGTCACCCAAGGTCACCAGCCCATCCTCCTCGGAAGCCTGCTGTGCGGGAAGTGCAGGGATGGCAGCAGCGGCAGCGGGGAGGGCTCCCCTAAGGTGATCTGGGTGGGAACTGCATCTGAACACAGCCCCAGGCATCAATCAGGGACGGGACTCAACTCATTCCTCCACGTCAACCCACCACAGGGAACAGTGCTGACTGTGGCGTCCTTCCCTCCCTGCCGCAGATGCGTCTTCCATCCTGCCCGCACCAGACACCGCTGTGAGTGCGTGGAAGCGTCAGCCGCCCCACTACGCCGCTCCTCTCCACCAGGTCTCTTCTGGGGACTTGCCCAAGGCTCTGGGCAGACAGAGCTGACATGCCGCCATCTAGCCGCCGGAAACAGACACTTGACCTGTGAAGCTGGCGGCGGCACTGCTCTGAGGCCAGTCACAGGAGTGACAGGCACCCAAGCCACGGGGCTGCGGTAAGGGCAGGTGCAACACTGAGGTCCCCACGCGGTAGAGCCAGCCTTGGACCCTGGGCCCTGGAGTCCCTGGCCCTGAGATCCCAGAGCTGGGAGCTGTAGGACAGAGACCAGCAGGCCGGGCAGGGACTCTGTGGGTGCCGCCGACCCAGCCACACACGCCCTTTTCAAGCGCTTGCCTGGGAGCCAGGGCAAATGTAATTATTTTTGGCAGGCCCACGGTGAGATAAAATCAAGGCGTCTTAACTGCTCTGTTGTTTCCTGGTAACCCAACTCTCCTACACATAAGTTCTTTTTAAACCCCATAAAGAGCTCAAAAGTACATAGCTGCAAGCATGGGAAAAACCCCCGTGTTAGCAATGAACATGACCTCATCGTTCTTTGTGCTTAACAATTAACTCCTGACCTCACGAGAGTGACACGGCTTACCCGCCCTTCCCAGGCCCCGCACCTCCCACTCAGTGAGAAGCGGCAGCGGTGGGCTCGCTAATGCTCACACGCGCACTCACCTGCAGTCTTGGGGGGCAGGGTGGGGGACAGAACTACAAAGAAACCTTCTTAGGAGGGTGTTTCTGTGGCGGGGTGGGAAGCCATTCCAAAGCCATCCTGGATGCCCCGTGAACTGGGCACATGAGGCAATGTGAGGAGGCTCCTGAAGCTGGGGCTCTCCCGGCAGAGGTGGGAGACAGGGCAGGCGAGGGGAGCCCATGGGAACGGGTCAGGGCTGAGGACAAGGCTTAACCCAGACATTGACAGTAATAAGCAGCACACAGACTATGCAAGTACACGCACACGTCTGTGTGTACACATCCTGAGCGTGCTTGTACGTGTCTACGGTGTGCACATGTGTTTGAACACTCACACACGCTCACATGTTCCAAGCTCTATCTCTGCAGCCCAGCTGCACAGGACCTAGCCCCAAACACTGCCACCCTCCAGAAGGGCCCAGGACTCCGGGAGAAATGGCTGGTTTGGGCCGGGGCAGGGACAGACAAGATGAGCCTGGGACAGGTGGTTCTGGTTGAGGCCAGAAAGCCTCCAAGAGCACGTCGGGTGACACCCAAAGGACATGGTGTCCTCACCAAAGCTGGGACAACGTGAGCAGTAAGATGAGTAAGAAGACACAATCGTGATAGACCATGAAAAGCAGGAGTCCGCAAGTCCACTCCAACAACAAACAGACCTAATATAATTTAAATAAAATGAAAGAATGCATGAATGGGAAGAGTCTCGTTTCTAATAAAGTGCTGGCTGGTAAAGTAGTTCGAAAAGCATCACTCTGCGCCTTTCAGAGGGAGACGGGGGCAGGTAAGAGTCACAAATGGAGGGCAAATCTCGGGGGGCAGTGAGGTGCAGGGGACTCAGAGCCTACCTGTCCCCCACGGATGGCTCATTAGTGCTCGGGGAAAGGTCACCACACAGTGGAGACAGGACAGCCCCTCGCTGGGTGATCACATGGGCAGCACTGACAAGGAGGCCGGTCCAGATGCTACACCCTGAGAAGGGTGCGTCTTGTGTGCTGTGATCTAGGAACGCACAGCCTGAGTCTCATCAGGAGGGAATGTGAGATAAATAGGAAGGGAGGACGGGGAACCAGGATGCATCAAAAATGTCCATGTGACAAAAAACAAAGGAAGAGCAACCGTCCCAAACTCAGAAAGAGGAAAGACATGTAACAATTTGACACAACAGGGATCCTAGACAGGGTGCTCTACCAGAAGGAAAAAAGTGTCGTGAAGGATTTTATGGGGTCAGTCAACAAGAATGGAATACCCTGGGAGATAAAAGTGCTGCCTCAACGTCCAATTTCCCGAGACGGGCAACAATGCTTCCTAGGAAGCCCACACTGGAGTGTGCAGAGGGAAGAGACAGGACTGTGCAAGTCACCCCCAAGAGGCTCCGTGGGGGCAGGATGCACACAGCAAGTGGGGTGGGTGCACAGCAAACGCACAGGACAAACGTTATCCACTCCATGCCCGTGGATCAACCTCAAAGAACTGGAAACATGCATCCAAGCAAGCATTTGTCTGTGAATGTCCACAGCAGCACTGTCCACAAGAATCAACACATGGAAACAGCCCAGATGTCCACGAGCCAATAGATGGAGAAACAAAATCAGTCTATCCAATAGCAGAATATTACTCTGCCATAAAAAGGAATAAAGCGCGGACCACACCACAGCACGGAGGACCTGGAAACGCCACAGTCAGGGAGACAAAGTCACGGTCAGGGAGATGAAGCAGACATGAGTGGAGACGCCATACTTGGTGAGATAAAGCAGACACGAGTGGAGCTGCCACGCTCGGTGAGATAAAGCAGACACGAATGGAGCTGCCACGCTCGGTGAGATAAAGCAGACACGAGTGGAGATGCCACGCTCGGTGAGATAAAGCAGACACGAGTGGAGATGCCACGCTCGGTGAGATAAAGCAGACAAGTGGAGATGCCACGCTCGGTGAGATAAAGCAGACGAGTGGAGCTGCCATGCTCGGTGAGATAAAGCAGACACGAATGGAGCTGCCACGCTCGGTGAGATAAAGCAGACACGAGTGGAGATGCCACGCTTGGTGAGATAAAGCAGACGAGTGGAGCTGCCATGCTCGGTGAGATAAAGCAGACACGGGTGGAGATGCCACGCTCAGTGAGATAAAGCAGACACGAGTGGAGACGCCACACTCGGTGAGATAAAGCAGACACGAGTGGAGCTGCCACGCTCGGTGAGATAAAGCAGACACGAGTGGAGCTGCCACGCTCGGTGAGATAAAGCAGACAAGTGGAGCTGCCACGCTCAGTGAGATAAAGCAGACACGAGTGGAGACGCCACACTTGGTGAGATAAAGCAGACACGAGAGGAGCTGCCACGCTCAGTGAGATAAAGCAGACACGAGCCCAATGTCCACTGAGTGCGTCCGCCAACGTGAAACGTGCAGGGCAGACAGGTCCACAGGACAGAAGGCTGGGAAGCAGCTGCCAGGGCTGGGGTGAGTGGGGGACGGGCAGCCACTGCTGACCGGCAATGGGATTTCCCTGGGGGTGAAGAAAATGTTCTAGAATTAGATTGTGGCGATGGCTGCACAAGTCTGTGACTAAAATCATCGAGGTACACACTTCGGAAGAGTGGATTTTTCTGCTATGTAAATTACATCTCAGTAAAGCTGCCGTTGAGACCACAGTAGCCACTCAAGCGCCGGGCTGTGTTCCTGCAGCCGGCCTCCCCTTCCAGAGCCTCGCTGTCGCGTTCCTGCAGCCGGCCTCCCCTTCCAGAGCCTCGCTGTCGCGTTCCTGCAGCCGGCCTCCCCTTCCAGAGCCTCGCTGTCGCGTTCCTGCAGCCGGCCTCCCCTTCCAGAGCCTCGCTGTCGCGTTCCTGCAGCCGGCCTCCCCTTCCAGAGCCTCGCTGTCGCGTTCCTGCAGCCGGCCTCCCCTTCCAGAGCCTCGCTGTCGCGTTCCTGCAGCCGGCCTCCCCTTCCAGAGCCTCGCTGTCGCGTTCCTGCAGCCGGCCTCCCCTTCCAGAGCCTCGCTGTCGCGTTCCTGCAGCCGGCCTCCCCTTCCAGAGCCTCGCTGTCGTGTTCCTGCAGCCGGCCTCCCCTTCCAGAGCCTCGCTGTTGTGTTCCTGCAGCCGGCCTCCCCTTCCAGAGCCTCGCTGTTGTGTTCCTGCAGCTGGCCTTCCCTTCCAGAGCCTCACTGGTCTCTGCAGACCAATTCTGTCCCTCTGAAGCACAGGCCACCATTGGACAGTGTTGGCTAACAGCCGCCCCGTGCTGGTGGACCACAGGGACGCCAGCCCAACACTCCACACACACTTCATTAGCAGCCACAAAACATTTCCTAAGAGCGGAAGGGTTTCCGCCATCTGGAATCCTAGACGCCATCCTCCAACATTTATTGTAAAGCTTCTAATTAAAATTTTCTCTTCTCACTCACTGCCTGGTAACTCAAGCTTTAATTTTCTTCTCCACGGTGGGAAACTCATTACCTGGAGTGTCTTTGGATGTGCTTTTAAATTAAAAATGGAGGAAAAGAACGTTAGTCAACATTAAAGCTGAATTGACTGAATCACTCTGGACTCCCTCAGAAAGTGGAGATGCCAGCTCTGCCTCCTGCAGAGCTTGGTTGCCAGGGCTGGGTCAGGTTGCCTGGGCGTTGCCGTCTGACCTGTGCACAGATGTGGCCACGTGAGGACACAAGCTGTTGTCTCGTTTGCTGTGTGCTGTTCGCAGACACTTCTCACTGGGTGATCTGCTCAGAACTCCAGAAGACAAGGGTACATCATTCAGGCCACGGTGTGGCAGACGCACCTGACGGCGGCGACTCGGCAGTGGCAAACCCTGAGTGACGCCGTGCGGCAGACGCACCTGAGGGTGGGTTCGGAGTTCCGATCTGAGCTATGGAACCTGGGTATGGACAACTGGATAATCCACTTCTCATTTAAGAAGAACATCTGAGCCCCCGTTCTGTGCACCGCAGGCCAAATGGGAGGGAGAGCCTGTGTTCTGGGTTACATGAAGGTTGCCAGGTGGAGGGTGCTGAGTGGAAATGCTACACACGCCACATGCCTTTTTCAAGCAAGTGGGTTCTCCTGTCCAGCCGGCCACCACTGCACCCTGCCCCGTATGAGTCCCCAGTGGAGCCCCATGTCTCGTTTGCTGGCACTGGGCCTCTTCTCAGGCCTCCTGAAGCTGCTGCCAGCCCACAGGAGCCGACAGAGGCTGGGTGCCACGTTCAGGCCGCTCTCGCTCTTCACGTCCAGCTGCTGAGCAATTCTCTGGGAGACAGTGGACACCAGAGGCAGGCAAAGCCACAGCTGTGGGTGCAGGCCACACGCAGGCTGCACAGACCCGGGACAGTCCGAGCTCCGAGGTGCGTGGCCCATCTCCGCGGCAGGAGATTCTGTCTGAGCCTGGGGAGGAAAAGCCTCCATCTCGCCAAGCGGCGTCAGCTGGGGAGCTTGGGCCGTGCACCCTCAAGAAGCCACGGCTGGAGGCCTTTGCTCCAGATGTGACCAGCCCCTGCCTTCCTGGTTCTCTGGCAGGTGGTGAGCTGACCCAGCTCCAGCAGAAACAAAGTGGGGGCTGCGGGAGGGGCCGTCTGTGAAATGTCCCCCGCCGGAGCCCCTCACTGTCCCCTCTGCCTCCCTGCCTCCCGGCCTCCACAGGGGCTTCTTGTGGTAAAAAAAAAAAAAAAAAAAAAAAAAACCCTTTCTGAGCACTTTACCCATCTCGCCCACAGGCACAGACGACACCCCGAAAGGACAGCTGCGTCTACATCCATCAGCAAGTCCCCCGGGAACGGCTGAGGGGCAGAGACGGGGGAGGACCACAGACGCAGGCACAGAGCCCCATGCGCCCCCTGCTCCTGGCCTAGGCGGGGTCTGCAAAGGCCCTTCCACCGCAGGCACAGCCCGTCAGGGAGGCTCACGGTCCACTCGGAAGGACACAGCCCGTTTCAGGGAACACAGGCCCGGGCGGCCCTGTCACAGGCTCCCAGTGTCATGGTGGCCCCTGAGGTGACACGTGCGCCACGAGGGCAGGCGTGTACGTGCACACACTCCTGCGGACTCTGCTCTCGCACACGCCCAGGCTGTGTTGCTGGGAAACGTCAGCTGCTGCGGTTGGTCTGTCTGAATTCTGCCATTGTCTGGTGGGTGGAGGACGGAGCCTGGGAACAAGGGTTAAAAAGCCAAAGGAGCACAGAACAAAGGCCCTGGAAGCTGGTGTGCTGCTGAGCCCAGGAACAAAAGGGCCCCGGAAGCTGGTGTGCTGCTGAGCCCAGGTACTGGGGTGGACTCCACCTGAAACTTACCGCCAGAAGTCAGCTACTGGGAGTCCCAGAAGGGGCCCAGCTACTCTCAGAGCAGGCGTGTGCGGCGTCGGACCAGGGGCTGGCTCTGTAGAATGCGAGCATCTGCCAACTGAGCCTCTGAACACGACACAGCGAGCGGCTCCTTACACAGAGACCCTTCCTTCCTGCTCCCACCCCTTCCCCAGCTGTTCCTGGACAACTTCTAGAGCTCTGCACCTTCAGCCTCCTGTCTGATTCTCGCCGGGATCGGCCTTCATGCAGCAGCCCAGGTTCCTTGCAGGGTGGACCGTCCCATGTCCCAGCACCGGGCCCTGCCCACGGCATGCCTCCTCAGAGGGCCCACTCAGCACGGCCACGGCAGCCTGAACTCCCAGCTCGGTATCCACGCAGCCCGCAGCTCTCTGCTATGAGGGGCCGGCCGCAGGCCCAGGGAGATGTCAGCTGCCCCAGGCAATCACAAGCAAGGAGGTACGTGTCACGGACATGGCATGAAGCCCTGCTCGGCCTCCAGAAAACGAGGCTCGCTCCTGAGTCTCGGCTCGCTGGGCCACCCTCACCCTGCTCTCTGGTTCAAGAGGCAGCGGCCAGGCCGGCTGAGCCTCCTGAGTCTCGGCTCGCTGGGCCACCCTCACCCTGCTCTCTGGTTCAAGAGGCAGCGGCCAGGCCGGCTGAGCCTCCTGAGTCTCGGCTCGCTGGGCCACCCTCACCCTGCTCTCTGGTCCAAGAGGCAGCGGCCAGGCCGGCTGGGCCTCCTGAGTCTCGGCTCGCTGGGCCACCCTCACCCTGCTCTCTGGTTCAAGAGGCAGCGGCCAGGCCGGCTGGGCCTCCTGAGTCTCGGCTCGCTGGGCCACCCTCACCCTGCTCTCTGGTTCAAGAGGCAGCGGCCAGGCCGGCTGGGCCTCCTGAGTCTCGGCTCGCTGGGCCACCCTCACCCTGCTCTCTGGTTCAAGAGGCAGCGGCCAGGCCGGCTGAGCCTCCTGAGTCTCGGCTCGCTGGGCCACCCTCACCCTGCTCTCTGGTTCAAGAGGCAGCGGCCAGGCCGGCTGGGCCTCCTGAGTCTCGGCTCGCTGGGCCACCCTCACCCTGCTCTCTGGTTCAAGAGGCAGCGGCCAGGCCGGCTGGGCCTCCTGAGTCTCGGCTCGCTGGGCCACCCTCACCCTGCTCTCTGGTTCAAGAGGCAGCGGCCAGGCCGGCTGGGCCTCCTGAGTCTCGGCTCGCTGGGCCACCCTCACCCTGCTCTCTGGTTCAAGAGGCAGCGGCCAGGCCGGCTGGGCCTCCTGAGTCTCGGCTCGCTGGGCCACCCTCACCCTGCTCTCTGGTTCAAGAGGCAGCGGCCAGGCCGGCTGAGCCTCCTGAGTCTCGGCTCGCTGGGCCACCCTCACCCTGCTCTCTGGTTCAAGAGGCAGCGGCCAGGCCGGCTGAGCCAGGAACAAGCTGCAGTGCCTTGGCAGCGTGTGAAATGCAGGTCTTGCCCATAGACGTCGTCACAGCAGAGCACTCTCCCCACAAGGGCTGGGCAGCATGTCCCCTGACCACAGACCTGGCTTTGGGGCACGTGCACCACCCACGTTAACCATCCAGAGCTACAGGCAACAGCCCGGTGCCAAGTGCAGCCAGCCAGAAAAGAAAAACACACAAAAAAACGGCAAAACACAAACTCCGTCCAAAGTCCACCCACAAGCAAAGCCATCCGCATTATTCAGAGCTGCGCGCCCAGCACACGGCTCTAGAGAAAAGTGAGGAGCTGGGCCCAGCGGCAGTGGCAGTTCCCTTCTCCACCGCGCAGTCCCACTAAAGCTGCAGGCAGCTCTTGATTTGCATATCTTACAATAAGAAGAGGAGGGGGAGAAGAAGGGAAAAGTCGGCGTCTGCAGCCGCGATCAAGTTCTTCCGCTCATCTACGACCGTGAAGCTCACAGCTCCGGCCACGCCGGCGTTCAATACCAGGTCACTGTCACTTTCACAGGGGGACGGTCTTGCTTCTTTGGTGAAACCAAAGGGGTGTTTCAAACCACGCCCACCTTCCATTCACCTGTTTTTAAAACTTTTTTTTTTTTCAGAGCTGGAGTGGACGTTTATTAAAAAGCTTTAAGAGAGAAAGGAAGGTGCACTCGGAAGAGACCCCAGCGGGCGACCTGGAGAACGGGTGACCCACTGAACCGTCATCCTGCGCCCCTTTCCCGTGATTCTTCCCTGAGGGTGGGCCGCCCGCAGGCACGGTGCCCGCCTCATCCTTGAGAAGTGAGCACGTGTGCTGGGATTGGGAAGTTGCACACAGGCAAGAAAGCAGGCACAGCGTCAGCAACATCAGACACAGAATCGGGGGCTTCAGTAAGAAAAAGGACTGCAGCTCTTCCTTGCGGCAAAATAGAGTCTGGAGGAAAAACACCCCGTCCCCTGCAGCAGCTTGAACAAAAACACTGTACAGGGAGGTTAGCACACCAGGGAGTGGGAAGAGAGAGACATTCTGCTGCCGTCTAGACCCCGACCCCTTACCTGTGACACGGAGCCCACCACATGTCTGAGAGAAGACCTCTGCAGCGTGCGGGCCGGGGTCTGGACGGGGTCTCCTGGGCCCTCCTCCCTGGCAGCCCCGTCTGGGAGGCGCAGGTACGGCCAGTTCACACATAAACGGTGCGGACCGTCGCAGGCCACAGGGAAAGGTGTTTACGTGGCTATCCAAACTAAACTTCCTCCCACGCCCGACTCTGTGGTGAAAGACAAGTGTCCATGCTGGGCAAGGACAAAAGCTTCATCCCCTGGGCTGAGACTCTCACGTGAAAGCGTCGAAGTGGAAGCGGCTACTGGAGAAAAACCCTCGCACAGGGAGGCACAGTCATTCGGCTTCTTTAAGGAAAACCCCAGCTATCAGGCGCTATTCACACAACAGTCGTTAGAATGACCTTACACCCCACAAAACACGCAGTCCTCTTGGCAGCATATCTGCAGCTGAGGAGGGTGTCACCACACAAATTAGCCCTTATTTGTATTTCCATTTCCCAAGTTCAACTGTATCAGGAGACATTTGCTGATGAAACTGTTGACAAAACCAGACTTCCTGCTACAAAGCCTGACTTCAGAAATTCAGACCACGCTTTCATTATGATCAAATTTAAACCCGACTTCAGAAATTCAGACCACGCTTTCATTATGATCGAATTTAAACCCGACTTCAGAAATTCAGACCACACTTTCATTATGATTGAGTTTAAACCCGACTTCAGAAATTCAGACCACGCTTTCATTATGATCGAATTTAAACCCGACTTCAGAAATTCAGACCACGCTTTCATTATGATCGAATTTAAACCTGACTTCAGAAATTCAGACCACGCTTTCATTATGATCGAGTTTAAACCCGACTTCAGAAATTCAGACCATGCTTTCATTATGATCGAGTTTAAACAAAACCAACAGCGACGTCCCCACCCTGCACAGCAGAGGGCTGTGCTCCGTCTCCCGTGCACTCTCATGGCATTTCCCCGGCCCCTGAGATGGGTCTGCGGTTGTCCCCACTTCACGGTGAGACACAGGTGTGCAGAGGGTGCCCAACCTGGAACTAGCTTGGGGGTGGGCTCCCAAGGAGCAGGCAGCATGGAGAGCACCTGGTGGAGCAGGGGAGAGCTGGAAGGATGGAAGGAACCCTGGCCTGAACGGCCCACAGCAGCGCTGGCCCCTGCCCAGGGAGTAAGTTCCCACCAAACTTCAGGCTCTGTGATTTGGGATCTCGGTGCCACCTAAGCACCAGCCCCGTGCTGGCACCCACCAGGCTCTGCCGTGGCACCCACAGGTTTCAGCCCCATCTGGTTACCATCTCACACTGCCAGGCGGGACCAAAGTACCTGGGTTGAGGTGGCAGCTATGCTGACTCCTGAACCGTGGGCACGGCTCTGCCAGGCCACAAAGGCCCTGGAGAGGGCCAACCCCCACTGTCAGCACCGAGGCAAGGGCCTCAACACTGGATTTATTTACCAGCCTTTAAAAGCATCATCCGCCAGGCATGCAGTGGCCTGGGAGGCTGAAGTGGGAGGGTTGCTGGGCCCAGGAGTTCGAGGCTGCGGTGAGCTATGATCATGCCTGTGAATAGTGACTGCACTCCAGCCTGGAAAACAGCGAGACCCATCTCTAATGCATTCATGTCATCTATGAGCAGCAAAAGAAAGCTCAGACACCTGAGAGGCTGGTGGCTCCAAGGTGCTTGCACACCCTGATGCTCGCACGTCACTACTGCAGCTCTGGGCAAATCACAGCAGAGCTTTCCTCCAGGTCAGCGCAACTGTGTTCCCGAGGGGCCCGTGCAGCTCACGTGGAAAGGCCACCCCGTGCCACTCAGAATTACCAGGAGCGCAGCAAGTTTAAACTAGACACTGTTTATGCGCCTGACAGCAGGAGACGTGAGCCGGGTGCCTGGGAAAACCATCTTCAAAGCAACAACTGTTTTCCCAGCTGTGAATGCTCTGTCCTGGGAAATCTGCTCATACCACTACAAAAATAATTTTGAAAAGACTGTACAAATATGCAGCCTCATCTGTCCATTCTGGTACTTTAGACCCAAAACTGAAGAACTTTCTGGAGCACACTATCCGCTCAGCCAGTGACTAATATTCTTCATAAACATGAGTGAATGTTATAATGAAATAAGCTTCCTTGAATAAATGTGATGTTAGTTCACTTAACTGAGAACAATAAGTTCAGAGGCTTCCTTTGAACAGTCAGGAAGTGGAGATAATCGCAGTAGAAGAGAGGGACAGACAGGAAGCCTACGCTTCTGCATTCTCTGTTTTCTTAATATGCATCGCAATTTTATAAAAGAAAAATAGTTGTCATGACGGAAGAGGCGTTACAATCCTGGGTCAAAGGGCCGGGGCAGGAGCACGGACAAGCCACAGGCTCTGGGCACCTCTGGGATAAAATCTCACTTCAGCTTAAAATACCAAACGTATACCGTGACCAAGTGACATGCCCTTCCAACGCCAAGAAGACAACAGCCCCAGAAACAGCTTCAGTCAGGAGACCCAGAGTGCTGGCCTGGTTCCGCCGCCGGCTGGCTGTGGAACATGCTTCTGGAGCCCGAGGGTGACGCCCCAGCCTCTAAGAGCAGGTGCCTGAGAACAACAAGGGCTGCCTCATGGGGTGGCCTGTGGTTCAGTCTCAAAAGTAGCAAAGGAATCAATGAACTGTGAGATCCTGATCGTTACTCACTCCACAAATTGCTGTGGTGACACTATGTGCAGAACCAGGAGGCAGCCATGCTTTTAAAAATACTTACAAAAAAAATTACAAGCATGTGAAAATGTACCAAATATTTCTCTTTATTTTATTTATTTTTTAAGACGAAGTCTCACTGTCGCCCAGGCTGGAGGGCAGCGGCGTGATCTCGGCTCATTGCAACCTCCGCCTCCCGGGTTCAGGCGATTGTCCTGCCTCAGCCTCCTGAGTAGCTGAGATTACAGGCGCGTGCCACCACGCTTGGCTAACATTTCTCTTTCTAAACGTTTCCATGTTTTTTGTATTTTTCATAATGGGTGTGTTTTACTTTTAAAAAGAGGAGGAAAAGGCTTTGTTTTTAAAATTAAGAATGATATTAAAAGACCATGTATAAATCGAATCTATGCTGACTGTTCGGCCATGTCAGAAAGATGCGTCCATATCACAGGAACAGAGACAAGCACACGGAGGGGAGAGGAGAGAGGTGAAGGGGCAGAGGGAGTTGCTTTCCTTGCTCAACTTTTCCTTGTATGATTTCGATGCTGTTTATTTAGGAAACGAATGGGAAATGCAGAGCGTTTCCAAGGCACGCACGGTGCAGATGCTGCGGAAGTAGCTTCTCCCCGCTGCTCACCGCTCCCATCCTCGAGTCCCGCACGCTGCCCAGCCGAGCACTCAGGCTGTCGGGCTCTGCCAGCCACACGGACTCTCCACGTGCGGATGCCACCACCAACTTGCCCAACAGAGACAGCCACCTGGTCCCTGCACAGACTCAAGGGTGTGTGTGTCTGGGCATCAGAGGGCCATCCAGACCCAGCCAGAGCGAAGCCCCAGAGACGTGTCCATCCAGCGCTTCTGAGGGCCCCTGTGTTCTGGGTGCCATGTGGGGGAGAGGACAGAGCCAAGAGAAGCCAGGACAGCGTGGCAGGGAGAGGATGCAGGAGGGGATCAACGTGGGGAGGGGCAGACAGGGGCCAGACCGAGGCTGGAGGGGCCGAGAGCTTCCACAGAGTCTGCTGGCAGCACAGACGGACTGACACGTCGGGAGGAGCCGGGCCCACAGGAGCAAACAGGAAGGCAGGCGGGAGAACAGGTGCAGCCTGGTGAGGGTGACGGGCCTGGGGCGGGCAGAAGGGCCCCACTCAGGGTGTATTTCAAAGGTAGACAAGACAGGCCTTACTGGGTGTGGGGTGCGGCCAGAAAAGAAACCAGACAAGATGCCGGTGCTGCCGGAGGGGAATCCCTGGCTGCGCTCCCAGCTCCCAAAAGACCAACTGACCTCAAGTCTGAGTCTGCCGCCCCTTCCCTCCGTGCTGTTTCTTCAGTGGCGAAGGGCCGCTGGGCCAGGTGAACACACAACAAGGAAGCCAAACCGTGGTGCATAGCCAGGCCGGACAGAGGGATGCGGCTCCCTGCCCACCGTGACCACGGCCAGGAGCCCCCAACGGCAGGTCCTGCTGGGACTGCACCAGGCCACGGGGAAGCTCAGCCCTGCCGGCACCAGCCTCCTCGCCTGCCCACGCAGCGTCAGCTCTGCCTGGAAGGAACACAAGACTTAACTCCGGGAAGCAAGGAAGCTCCAATGCTCTGTATTGCAGGACTATGAAGAGAAGGGGGGAAAGGAAAGAGCCACAGAGGAAGCCACGTGTCCACGTGCACTGTGAGCAAGGCCGACACCCACCCGGAAAAACTGCCGCTTACCCCCGTCTGCAACCCACTCTCCCCAAGCTCAGTGGACACTCCACAACCCGCCTAGGAATGGGAGAGAGCCCATGATGCGCTCACAGACACCCAGCTCCGCACGGGTCGACAAATACGGTCCCATCTGCAAAAAAGAGAGAAAACTGCCATTTACCAAGAACCCACTACACAGAAGCCAGTGACTGCGGAACCACCAACAGACATGACTCTGCCTCCTGCTCCTTAACCCAGGGAAGCTGGTGGCTTCTTCCCACTCTACAGAGAATAAAACCACGAGATGAAGGTTCTGTCTTCCAATCACAGAATTGGCTGTGGCTTCCAACACCATGCTGCCCACAAGCTGCAAAGCACATGCCAAAAGCTCAGTCAACAAGACAGAACTACTGCACAGGGCTCTGAACTCTTTCTGACAATCTTATGCACACTAGGGGTTCTCTCCCCACAACTGTACCACTGTGATATACAGTCTGCAAGTTCTTCCCTGAATCCCACCAGCGGCCTGCAGGGAAGACCTTCCCGCACTGGAGTCCCACGCCCCGGGAGGAAGCAGAGGCAGGCTGTGTCCCGCACTGGAGTCCCGCGCCCCGGGAGGAAGCAGAGGGGGGCTGTGTCCCGCACTGGAGTCCCGCGCGCCGGGAGGAAGCAGAGGGGGGCTGTGTCCCGCACTGGAGTCCCGCGCCCCGGGAGGAAGCAGAGGGGGGCTGTGTCCCGCACTGGAGTCCCGCGCCCCGGGAAGAAGCAGAGGGGAGCTGTGTCGCACACCCTGGGAGGAAGCAGAGGGGGGCTGTGTCCCGTGCCCCAGGAGGAAGCAGGGGGGGCTGTGTCCCGCACTGGAGTCCCGCGCCCCGGGAAGAAGCAGAGGGGGGCTGTGTCCCGCACCCTGGGAGGAAGCAGAGGGGGGCTGTGTCCCGCGCCCCAGGAGGAAGCGGGGGGGCTGTGTCCCGCACTGGAGTCCCGCGCCCCGGGAAGAAGCAGAGGGGGGCTGTGTCCTGCACTGGAGTCCCGCGCCCCGGGAAGAAGCAGAGGGGGGCTGTGTCCCGCACCCCGGGAGGAAGCAGAGGGGGGCTGTGTCCCGCGCCCCAGGAGGAAGCAGAGGGGGGCTGTGTCCCGCGCCCCGGGAGGAAGCAGAGGAAGGCTGTGTCCCGCACTGGAGTCCCGCACCCCGGGTGGAAGCAGAGGAGGGCTGTGTCCCGCACTGGAGTCCCGCACCCCGGGAGGAAGCAGAAGTGGGCTGTGTCTCACACCCCAGGAGGAAGCAGAGGAGGGCTGTGTCCCACACTGGAGTCCCGCACCCCGGGAGGAAGCAGAGGGTGGCTGTGTCCGGCACTGGAGTCCCGCACCCCGGGAGGAAGCAGAGGGGGGCTGTGTCCGGCACTGGAGTCCCGCACCCCGGGAGGAAGCAGAGGGGGGCTGTGTCCGGCACTGGAGTCCCGCACCCCGGGAGGAAGCAGAGGGGGGCTGTGTCCCGCACTGGAGACCCACACCCCGGGAGGAAGCAGAGGGGGGCTATGTCCCGCACCCCAGGAGGAAGCAGAGGAGGGCTGTGTCCCGCACCCCGGGAGGAAGCAGAGGGGGGCTGTGTCCCGCACTGGAGTCCCGCACCCCGGGAGGAAGCAGAGGAAGGCTGTGTCCCGCACCCCGGGAGGAAGCAGAGGAAGGCTGTGTCCCGCATCCCGGGAGGAAGCAGAGGAAGGCTGCTCTCCTTGGCGGGCCCTGTGGGCAGCTCTGCATCTATCTGCTGGGGACTCCACGAATCTCACGGCCCAAACGCACGCATGTGCTGACTTGTCAACTGGGGGTTCCCATGAGGCGGGGGCAGTGCAAATCTGCCTGGGGTTCTGATTCTGTGCGGATGGCTTTCTATCCACCCCAGCTTCCCTGCCATGTGTCTCAGCCAGCTAAGAGGATTTTGTACCTCCCATTTTAAAGACAAGTGGCTCTCGGCTGGGAGGGCAGTTGAGTTCCACTCTCTGCTGCCTGAGTGTCTGAGATCACCCGGGTGGCTGTGTCACTGTTGACACGCCCGCCCCTACCCTGCACACCTGCTTTGATGCCGATGGGGGCCATCCAGTGTGCACCCCCCTGGTGTGGCTGCTGGGTCTTTTCTTTACCACCTGCTTTTGAATTAGCTACGCTAGAAAATTCGGCTGTGATATTTCTCCCAGGCTTTTTTTTTTTTTTTTTTTTTTTTGAGACGGAGTCTCGCTCTGTCGCCCAGGCTGGAGTGCAGTGGTGCAATCTCGGCTCACTGCAACTCTGCCTCCCAGGTTAGAGCGATTCTCCTGCCTCAGCCTCCCAAGTAGCTGGGATCACAGGCGCCGCACCATCACACCCAGCTAATTTTTCTATTTTTTGTAGAGACAGGGTTTCAACATGTTGGCCAGACTGGTCTCAAATTCCTGACCTCAGGTGATCCGCCCGCCACAGCCTCCCAAAGTGCTTGGAGCCACCACGCCCAGCCTCTTCCAGTATTTTTATGTGTTTGAGGCAGAAGGGACTATTTCCCATGTTGACCAATCCACCATATTGACAGAAGTTCTATATATCTGCATTACCTAACTTTTATGACAAGCATGTATTTGTTTTAAAGATTTTTAAAATATCTTAATCCAATAAAAGAATTAAGATTCTTCAAGTAGTCCTAATCCCACCAGGCTGAAAACCACAGGCCTGAAGATCACCTTGGGAATCCAGCCCACAGGTATGGTCCCTGAGGCCCCCCATTCCTGTGTGGTTCCTAAAAGCATATAAAAACACTTGCACTGCTCATTTTTGTAAAGGCTACAGTGTAACACTCCACTTGACCCTGCAGCTCAGCACGCAGTCGCTCCACACCCTGGGGTGCGGTGAGTTTGGTCTGCAGGTGCGAACACGGAACAGGTGGACGTGTCCTCCCCACTCAACCCTGTGTGGCCGGCGGGGCCCTTCGCCCCCCTCCCCCCGCCAGGCCCTCCCCACTCACCCCTCCGTGGGCGACGGTGCCTTTCCCCCCCGCCAGGCCCTCCCCACTCACTCCTCCGTGGGCGACGGTGCCTTTCCCGCCCGCCAGGCCCTCCCCACTCACCCCTCCGTGGGCGACGGTGCCTTTCCCGCCCGCCGGGCCCTCCCCACTTACCCCTCCGTGGGCGACGGTGCCTTTCCCGCCCGCCGGGCCCTCCCCACTCACCCCTCCGTGGGGGGCGGAGCCCTTCCCGCCCGCCGGGCCCTCCCCACTCACCCCTCCGTGGGCGACGGTGCCCTTCCCGCCCGCCGGGCCCTCCCCACTCACCCCTCCGTGGGCGGCGGAGCCCTTCCCGCCCGCCGGGCCCTCCCCACTCACCCGTCCGTGGGGGGCGGAGCCTTTCCCGCCCGCCGGGCCCTCCCCACACACCCCTCCGTGGGCGACGGTGCCTTTCCCGCCCGCCGGGCCCTCCCCACTCACCCCTCCGTGGGCGGCGGAGCCCTTCCCGCCCGCCGGGCCCTCCCCACACACCCCTCCGTGGGCGGCGGAGCCTTTCCCGCCCGCCGGGCCCTCCCCACTCACCCCTCCGTGGGCGACGGTGCCTTTCCCGCCCGCCGGGCCCTCCCCACTCACCCCTCCGTGGGCGGCGGAGCCCTTCCCGCCCGCCGGGCCCTGGGGCAGCACAGCTTCCCGATTCCCATGTGCCTCTGCGTCTCGGCGCCACGGGTGACTTCCGGTCCAGATGCCAGCAAAGACATCTCTCTGTCTACCAGGCAACCACCTCCGTCCTCACCTCCTCACGGGCAGACTCTAACTACCTCCACTCTCTCCACAAATGCCAGTGCGAGCGCCGCCTCGCCGGGCCCTGGGCTGGGTCCAGGGCTACCGTAATGAGCCGGAGGGCAGCGTGGGGAGGACACCAACGCCGGCACCTTCTCCCGGGCCCTCCACGCCCACACACGGAGGCTACGCAAATCCGCCCCAAGCCAGAGGCGAGCGGGTGCCCACAGGAGACGGAGGAGCTCGCGCCGGCCGAGGCAGGGCTCAGTCTGTGGAAGAGCTCTGGCAGCACAGGCGCGTGTGGTAGCAATCCCCACGCAGCCACTCCTAGCTTCCCGCCAAAATACCTCCAGATGCCAGAAAGAAAAGCGCACACACCACCACGGAAAGCTAAGCTAAACAATCCACCGTGAAAATCAGGGAGGAACGTCCTCCGACGACAAGGATGCGGAGCAGGGCTTCCATCTTCGTGGTGCGGCTCCGAGAGGAAAACCCAGCCACGAAAGACCCTCCACCCCTCTCCCCGCGCCGGCACCTCCTGGGCCGAGGTCTCCAAATCTAACGGAAGCTGGGAAGGGCCCCTCAGTGGGCAGGCACGGCCGCCTGGGCAGCCTGAGCGCTCTTCCCGCGCCTCCCGCCACGTCTTCCCAAGGCTCCCGTGGGGCAGAGCGGGAACGGGTGTCGGGGGTTTGGGGAGATCCACCATGGGGCCGCATCCCGAGGGAGCAGACCGGGACACGGGCCTCGCGGGGCCTGTGTGGCCACAGCGCTGTGGGGCGTGGGAGGCCGCTGTCTGTGTAGGGCAAAAGCCATAAACACAAACAGCCCAACTGGAAAAATATTGGAAACATGAAGGAAAGATAAAGGCTCTTAGTTTAAGAAGTGTGTTTGCAAATCAGTACAGAAAAGATAAATTACAATATAAGTGGTTAAAAAAAAAAAACCACACACAGGCAATTCACAAAACAAAAACAAATGACCAATATATACATGGAAAATGACCATCAACCGTAATCTAAGAAGCTGAAATTAAAGCAATCACGCCGGGTGTGGTGGCACACGCCTGTAGTCCCAGCTACTCCGGAGGCCGAGGCAAAGAATTGCTTGAACCCGGGAGTTGGAGGTTGCAGTGAGCCGGGATCGCACCACTGCACTCCAGCCTGGGCGACAGAGAGAGACTCCGTCTCAAAAAAATAAAAAGCAAAAAAAACAACAAAAAACATTTAATGTCTGGCTTGGTACTTTACAGTCTGCCTGTCTAATCTGCAGTAAACTTTTGAGGAGGTGGCACCAGATATAACATGTCTCTGTTATTTTTAGAATTAGCTGATTAAAATGTTTTGCTATTTAAAATAAATAAATAAATAAAATAAAGCAATCAGCGGCTATCACTGCTTCCTGTCACACTGGATCACAGCACCCAGGGAGGACACAGGGTAGCAGGTGTTCTGCTGCGGCCCAGGCCTCACGTAAGCATCTTGATGGCAAAGGTTTTCTCAAAGTGCAACTTTAAGGGAAAGACATAAAATGAAACCAACTACTGTTCTCATCCATGGCATAACACAAAGGTGTTCAACAAAACAATCTTTATTCAAGGGCCTGCTATTTGTCATTTTGCTTAAAGTCACAGTTTCTGGCCAGGTGCGGTGGCTCATGCCTGAAATCCCAGCACTCTGGGAGGCCAAGGCGAGAGGATCGCTTCAGCCTGGGAGTTCAAGACCAGCCTAGGCAATGTAGGGAGACTCTGTCCCTACAAAAAATACAAAATTTAGCTGGGCATGGTGGTACATAAACCTGTGGTCCCAGCTACTTGGGAGGCTGAGGTGGGAGGATCACTTGAGCCAGGGAGGTTGAGGCTGCAGTGAGCCAGGATCACGCCATTGCACTTCAGCCTGGGTGACAGAGGGAGACCCTCTCAAAAAAAAAAAAAAAAAAAGTTGCAGTTTCCAAGGACCTCGGGGCGGGTGACAGTGAGGACTCGCTGTAGATGGAAAAGCAAACACGCCCACTGCAGAAATCCTTAGCACACGCAGCTGCTACAAACGTTAACCGCGGCGGTGTCTCACGGTGGCAGAATCAGTCTTTCTGGTTTCTTCTGTAAATTTCTCTGTATTTTCTAATTTCTTTTACTTTAATTGTGTATAACTCAGGAAAAATAATACACATTACTTTTTTAAAATTACATTTTGCTGAGTTCTTTTCTGTTGACCACAAAGAAGCAGCGCTGGCAAACATCTGGGCTGATCACAGCAGCAATGACAGCATTAGATGGAAATTCCACTGACATGGAAACAGTGGGCTTTCTGGAATATGGGGAAGTGGATCCTGTTTTCTTTGGCCCAGAATGAGGATGGTCAGATCTCCATGGCAGTGAGGAAGACTGGCGAGCCTCCAGTTTCTCGGCAGTTCTTTGGATCTCACCAGTAGGTTGAGAAAGCCCAGCTTAGAGACGAGAGAGGCCGGCCAGGAGCCCAGTGCCAGCTAACAGCCCACCTGCCCTGCGGCCTGGCCTCCACCTCCTCACTCTGAGAGATGCCCGGGAAGGTGGCTGGGACGGCTACCCCCAAAAGGCTCCTGGAGAAAGAGACCACAGGAGTGCCCCACACAGACAGGGCGAACGAGCCACCTCAGACAGGAACACCGTGGACGGCTCCACATAAAGCCAGGAAAGTCCCACGGAACCTGGCAGCTTCCAGCAACGATTGGGCCAATAGCACATATCACGAGCCTTGGAAAAGCAAATGAGCTTTAATTCTGCTTCTCCTAATTCCTAGTACATTAATCGGTTGTCCTCTTCGAAATGGGAGCGCTGTGATCCAAATGGCTAAAAAAAAAAAAAAAAAAAAAAAAAAAAAGCGATCACACCATGTGCCAGTGAGGGTGCGGGGTCTGGCCTCAGCTGTGCTCACGGTGGGAACACAAAACGGCAGGGCCACTCTGGAGAAGCACAGCGGCTTCGTAAACATCCAAACATGCATGCACCATGCAACCCGGCAGCCACGTCCTGGGCACTTACCCCAGAGCGATGGAAACGTATGCTCAGGCATATTTACAAAGCTTTATTCACAAAAGCCAAAGCCCAGAGACCCAAACGTTCTTTGCACCATGGATGAATAAGGGGCTATAAAGCAGCACCATCAGGAGCCGTGCAGTGCAGGATCCTCCTGTATCTTGACCGCCGCAGTGGTGGTTACAGAAAGCTACGCATGTGGAAAAATTGCAGGGCACACACACACACACACACACACACACACACACGCACACATGTACAACCCGCGGACTCTGGACGAGCTCTGTGCGAGGCATCCACGTCGATGTCCTGGGGAAGCTAAGCTAGGCCACACAGGCCCCTCGTAGTTTTTTTTTTTTTAATTTACTATGAATCTACCGTTATTTTAAACATAAACTTGCTTTAAGAGAAAGTGCGAGTGAGAGCCCCGATGGCACTGGCTTGCTGAGTCCTCTGTTTTCACGCTGTCCCCCAGCAACCAATGCCCTGAAAGCCATGAGTGCCGGCTCCCGGAAGGCGCCACCCGGGCAGCAGCAGCTGCTCCTGTGCTCTGCAGGCTGGTGCTCTTCCTGTTGGGAGCAGGTGTGCGACCCACATGGCAGGCACACGGACTCGCTTCGGCCATCCACACTGAGAAGATTCCGTAAGCATCACGAGGTGCTGATGGGTCACCACGCCCCACAGGATGCAGAACAGCTGGAATCAGATAGCAGCGCTGGGCAGGGACTCAGAGCTCACCTACTTCACATCTCACACGCCACAGGACTCCTTCCCGGGTCGGCCCTTACAACACCCACCTCGTCCCAGCCCGAGCATTTCCCAGGACAGACTCATTACCTCCTCTTAGACAGCTCTGATTTTCAGACAGCGTGCCTCATCCCAAGCCACCGTCTCTGCCTGTAATTCCTACCCGTGGGTGCCAGCTCTGACTCCCAGGCAAGGAGCGGTGCAGAAACTCTGAGCCATGGCAGGCTTCGAGGGGCAAAGGGGCTCCAGGACCCAGCCTGGACGGCGGGAAGGGCAAAGGGGCTCCAGGACTCAGCCTGGGCGGCGGGAGACCATGCTGTGCTCTGGGACTCTTCTCGAACTTGTCTCCAGGGAGCGAATGGAGAGGCCCAAGCTCAGGAAGAAGTACAAACCTCTCAGTGGCTCAAATTCCCGTCGACGTAGATATTAATTTTATATTTCAAGTTAAATGTCCTCTTGTTGCTCACTGATGCCCTATTCTTCTCCTAATTAGCCCCCAGTGCAGCGGTGCCCATGGCAAGCTTTCCCACTGTAGCAAGGACACAGCCCTGATCATTTCCCACAATAAACGCAGAGTCCTGCCAACCTCCCAAGGGGTGCAGGCCAGACCGTGCAGCCACTGGCCCAGACAAGGACCGGGCTGTCCCTTACTCAAAGTGCAACCACTGGGCCTCTTCCACATGGCAGGAGACGTACAACTGGAGAAAGAAAGACCTGCTGCCTAAGTGCCACGATCTGTCAGGGCAGAGGCCGCCCGCAGCTGGGGAGTGACCTCAGACGCAGGTCCTAAGCTACAGGTTAAAGATGCAAATGTGCCCCTGTAACCAGCGTGAATTGTGGTGAGCCTGGAGAAGTGCTGTTTCTGCCTTGGGTGGACTCGATGTTTAGACTCGGAGAATGAAACTTCAGCCCCCTGGTCAAGTCCCCGGCAGCCTCTGTGGATAAATCAGCTTCGGTTGGACACGGCTGCTGCCACTCGGCCGCTCAAGGCCTAAGGCTGCTCCTGTTCCACAGGCCGTGATGGGCGCGGGGCCCAAGGGCTAGCACCTTCCCCAGCTGGCCTTCACAGAAGGACTGAGGCCAGCTTTCCCGCGGGCAAGGGAAAGAGATGGTGATCAGGAACACCAGTGAACCAGGGCTGACAAGAGCAAGGAATCGCCAGGCCCAAACCGCGGGGTGAGCCGGGGCTCAGAAACGAGGGTGGCCCGGGAACCATTCTGCCCGGGCAATGGGCAGGTGCCCGAGGCCCCAGAGGGCAGGAGGGGAGGTGGAGGGGCTCACAGGAGAGCTGCCCCTGCTGCGCATGAAGCAGCTGCTCCCACAGGGTTGCAGGGTTGGACGTGGGTGGGAGCCATGGTCACTCTGCAGCCTTCCCAGCAACCCCACAAGCATCAAACTCCCTGTGTTAAACCCCTTCCTGTTCGAGATGCCTGTGGGGATCCTGTTCCGCCTTTATGGATACCGTGGGCATGTCTGTTACTAGGCTGCAGTCCACAAAAGTGAAAGCTCATGCTTTGGCGGAAACAATTCAAAGTCTACTTGCTTAAAAATTCTCATCTTTTGAGATAAATAAGATCCAAAAAGATATGTCTCATTTTATAATAAATCTTTGCTGTTTTTTAGGAGGAGTGTTTCTTGGGGAGAGGGAAGAAACTGTTTGATTTTCATCATGTCTGGGTGTTAAATTTCTCCAAACACTTCTTGGGCATTCACTGAGATGAGAAATGGCCCCGGCCCTGCCAATGCCTACCCTTCGGCAAACACCCCACCACAGACCCAGCCCCCAGGCTCGCCCTCACCAGGGGCCCAGGAGATGTTTGCTATTTAACGCAGAGGACAGGAAATCAGGAGGAGCTGCCCATCACCTCCCAGGTCAGACGCCGTCCACCCCTCGTCATCGCCCCCCAGGTCAGACGCCGTCCACCCCTCGTCATCGCCCCCCAGGTCAGACGCCGTCCACCCCTCGTCATCGCCCCCCAGGTCAGACGCCGTCCACCCCTCGTCATCGCCCCCCAGGTCAGACGCCGTCCACCCCTCGTCATCGCCCCCCAGGTCAGACGCCGTCCACCCCTCGTCATCGCCCCCCAGGTCAGACGCCGTCCACCCCTCGTCATCGCCCCCCAGGTCAGACGCCGTCCACCCCTCGTCATCGCCCCCCAGGTCAGACGCCGTCCACCCCTCGTCATCGCCCCCCAGGTCAGACGCCGTCCGGCCCTCGTCATCGCCCCCCAGGTCAGACGCCGTCCGGCCCTCGTCATCGCCCCCCAGGTCAGACGCCGTCCACCCCTCGTCATCGCCCCCCAGGTCAGACGCCGTCCGGCCCTCGTCATCGCCCCCCAGGTCAGACGCCGTCCGGCCCTCGTCATCGCCCCCCAGGTCAGACGCCGTCCGGCCCTCGTCATCGCCCCCCAGGTCAGACGCCGTCCACCCCTGGTCATCGCCCCCCAGGTCAGACGCCGTCCACCCCTGGTCATCGCCCCCCAGGTCAGACGCCGTCCGGCCCTCGTCATCGCCCCCCAGGTCAGACGCCGTCCGGCCCTCGTCATCGCCCCCCAGGTCAGACGCCGTCCGGCCCTCGTCATCGCCCCCCAGGTCAGACGCCGTCCGGCCCTCGTCATCGCCCCCCAGGTCAGACGCCGTCCGGCCCTCGTCATCGCCCCCCAGGTCAGACGCCGTCCGGCCCTCGTCATCGCCCCCCAGGTCAGACGCCGTCCGGCCCTCGTCATCGCCCCCCAGGTCAGACGCCGTCCGGCCCTCGTCATCGCCCCCCAGGTCAGACGCCGTCCGGCCCTCGTCATCGCCCCCCAGGTCAGACGCCGTCCGGCCCTCGTCATCGCCCCCCAGGTCAGACGCCGTCCACCCCTGGTCATCGCCCCCCAGGTCAGACGCCGTCCACCCCTGGTCATCGCCCCCCAGGTCAGACGCCGTCCACCCCTCGTCATCGCCCCCCAGGTCAGACGCCGTCCACCCCTCGTCATCGCCCCCCAGGTCAGACGCCGTCCGGCCCTCGTCATCGCCCCCCAGGTCAGACGCCGTCCACCCCTCGTCATCGCCCCCCAGGTCAGACGCCGTCCGGCCCTCGTCATCGCCCCCCAGGTCAGACGCCGTCCGGCCCTCGTCATCGCCCCCCAGGTCAGACGCCGTCCGGCCCTCGTCATCGCCCCCCAGGTCAGACGCCGTCCGGTCCTCGTCATCACTGATGCCCACGCAGGATGACATCACTACAGCTCTACGGACCAGCTTCCATCACTGACGGCCACGCAGCATGATGACATCACTACAGCTCTACGGACCGGCTTCCATCACCGACGCCCACGCAGGATGACGACATCACTACAGATCTACAAGGGCTTCCATCACCGACGCCCACGCAGGATGACGACATCACTACAGCTCTACCGACCGGCTTCCATCACGACGCCCACGCAGGATGACGACATCACTACAGCTCTACCGACCGGCTTCCATCACCGACGCCCACGCAGGATGACGACATCACTACAGCTCTACCGACCGGCTTCCATCACGACGCCCACGCAGGATGACGACATCACTACAGCTCTACCGACCGGCTTCCATCACGACGCCCACGCAGGATGACGACATCACTACAGCTCTACCGACCGGCTTCCATCACGACGCCCACGCAGGATGACGACATCACTACAGCTCTAAGGACCGGCTTCCATCACCGACGCCCACGCAGGATGACGACATCACTACAGCTCTACAGACCGGCTTCCATCACCGACGCCCACGCAGGATGACGACATCACTACAGCTCTACCGACCGGCTTCCATCACGACGCCCACGCAGGATGACGACATCACTACAGCTCTACCGACCGGCTTCCATCACCGACGCCCACGCAGGATGACGACATCACTACAGCTCTACCGACCGGCTTCCATCACGACGCCCACGCAGGATGACGACATCACTACAGCTCTACCGACCGGCTTCCATCACCGACGCCCACGCAGGATGACGACATCACTACAGCTCTACCGACTGGCTTCCATCACCGACGCCCACGCAGGATGACGACATCACTACAGCGCTACAGACCGTCTTCCATCACCCACACGCCTTTCTCGTTTTGTTTTGTTTTCTAGAGACCAGGTCTTGCTACGTTGCCCAGGCTGGCCCTGAACGCCTGAGCTCAAAGGATCCTTCCACCTCAGCCCCCCTAAGAGCTGGGACCACGGGCCTGTGCTTATTCAAAAACAGACAAAAAGGAAGCCCATCGTTGCTGCTACGGGAATGCTGCCGGCATCACACGCCGCCCATCTTCTCATCCGGAGAGCCACACGATGTTTCCTTCAGAATTCAACTGAGACCAAAACAAGAAAACCACAGCACAGTGCTTACCCAGCAAAAATATTAAAACACCAGGCTTCTGGGTTAAGCCAGAAACAAAAAAGTAGTTCTGCTTTGGAAAATGTGAATTATATGGCCATATTAAAGATGATCACCTCTATCATACAACACTGGCTCAAAAGTCCTAGCCGTTGCTAGAAGAAAAACAAAGACGGCATAAGCACGAAGTGGAGACACACCTGCCATTCTCTGCAGACATTTTCACTTACTTAAAAAACCCGATCCAAGAGAATCAATTGACAATAGAATTAGAAAGCTCAGCATCGTTGTTAGCTCTAAGATCAACATCCAAATTATCTGTAACTTCCCAATACACCATCAATAACCATTATGACGCACCAAAGGAGGAAACAGACTCAAAAGTATCAAGAATCCTAACAAGAAACAAGCAAGACCTTTCCAGAGAAAACCATAAAACTTTCCTGAATAACAGAAAAGACAACCTCAATAAGCCACAAAAAAATGTTCGTGGAATAGAAAAGCTGATTCCAAAATTCAGACAAATAAAAGGCCAAGAACACTGTCCAAAAAAACAATGAAGGAAGTTTCTTATGGCCAGGCAAGGTGGCTCACGCCTGTAATACCAGGACTTTGGGAGGCTTGAGGAGGGAGAATCCCTTGAGCTCAGGAGTTTGAGACCAGCCTGGGCAAGATAGTGAGACCCCATCTCTACCAAAAAAAAAAAAAAAAAAAGAGGTACTTACTTTGCTAGATATTAAAGCATATATTTTTAAAAAAACTAAAGTATTAAACAGTGTGGTAAGGACCTCACTAAATAAATTACGGTATAACAAGATAATGGAATACTATGAGACTTAAAAAAAATAGGCTATTGTGGGCCGGGTGCGGTGGCTCACGCCTGTAATCCCAGCACTTTGGGAGGCCGAGGTGGGAGGATCACGAGTTCTAGAGATCGACACCATCCTGGCCAACAAGGTGAAACCCCATCTCTACTAAAAATACAAAATTAGCCAGGCATGGTGGCACGCACCTGTAATAGGATATTCTAACCAGGATTCCAAGACAATTCAAATGATAAAAGAATTGTCTTTTCAACAAGCAGTGCTGGAGCAAGTAGACATTCACATGCAGAAGAATGAAACTGTATCTCCACCTCACACTACACTCAACAATTAACAAAAAACAAATCAAACACGTAAATGTAAAGCCAGACACAGGGGCTCACGCCTGTATTCCCAGTACTTTGAGAGGCCAAGGCAGGAGGCTCGCTTCTTAGATATGGCATCAAAAGCACAGGCAACAAAAGAAAAACAGATCAGCTGGTCTTGAACAAAACTGAAATCTTAAATGCCTCAAAGGACATCAAGAAAGTGAAAGAGAAGCCACAGAACGGGAGAAAATACCTGCAAGAGCACTTCCCAGACACACCAGGATATCTAGAATCAGAAGGTCACACATCACAGTCATCACAGTGCTGGCGAGGACACGGAGAAAGTGCAACCCTCGGCTGGGCGCAGTGGCTCACGCCTGTGATTTCAGCGCTTTTGGGAGGCCGAGGCGGGCGGATCACCTGAGGTCAGGAGTTCAAGACCAGCCCAGCCAACAAGGCGAAACCGTGTCTCTACAAAAAAATACAAAATTAGCTGAGTGTGGTGGCATATGCCTGTAATTCCAGCTACTTGGGAGGCTGAGAAAGGAGAATCACTTGAACCCGGGAGGCAGAGGTTACGGTGAGCCGAGATTGTGCCACTGCACTCCAGCCTGGGCAACAAGAGCAAAACTCCATCAAAAAAAAAAAAAAAGGGATAGAATGCTCAACAAAAGATTTTAAGGCAAGTGTATCTTTCTTTTAGAACAAAAGAAGTTAGATCCCTATCACACATAAAACAAATTTAAATTGGTTCTAAAAAATATAAAGGAGAAGCACTTCTTTCAGAAGAAAAAAACAGAAGTCATAAAGAAAAAAACAGACCTTACGTCAATTATATCTCAATAAAAAGCTGTTTTTTAAAACCACATACTCAGAATGATAAGCCTACACCTATAAGAGCAGCCAAAAATTATACCTCAATAAAAAGCTGTTTTTTAAAACCACATACTCAGTATGACAAGACAACACTTACCAGAGAGACCAAGATTAAGAAGCTAGCAGCACCACGTGTCAACCAGGGTGGTGAGGCGCCAGGACCCTCACGCTTCTTTTTTGTTCAACATTTTTTTTTTTTTTTTTTTTTTTTTTTTAGACAGGGTCTCGCTCTGTCACCCAGGCTGGAGTGCAGTGGTGCAATCTTGGTTCACTGCAGCCTCAGGTGATTCTCCCATCTTCGCCTCCCTAGTAGCTGAGACTACAGGTGTGGGCCACCATGCCCGGCTAATTTTTGTATTTTTTGTACAGACGGGATTTCAACATGTTGCCCCGGCTGGTCTCAAACTCCTGAACTCAAGTGATCCTTCTACCTCAGCCTCCCAAAGGTGCTGAGATTACAGGCATGAGCCACCGTGCGCGGCCAGCACCTTCTCAAAAAATTAACCACACACTTACTATAGGATCCAGCAATTCCGGTCCTCGGAACGAAAGCATAAAAAGACACAGATGCAAATGTTAACAGCACATTCATAACAGCCCCAAGCTGGAAACAACTCAGTCTCCAAACCCTGGTAAACGGATGAGAGAATCTGTGATCATTCCACACCATGGACTATTTTACTCAGTCCCAAAAACGGATGGACACAGGGCGTAGCGTGGCCGGCAGGCGGCCCATGGACTATTACTCAGCCCCAAAAACGGATGGACACGGGGCAGATGGACTATTTTACTCAGCCACAAAAACGGATCAAAAACGGATGGACACGGGGCAGCGCGGCCGGCAGGGATGGGGGAGGGAGCCGGCCTCCTGCTGCCTACACAGGCCTCAGGGAGACCACACAAGTTCTCGGGGTCTCAGTTTTCCCACACGTAAGACAGTTCCTCAGGTTCCACCTGCCTTTCAGCCCTGTACATACATGAGTTCAAAATTCAGTCGGCAGACAACCTGGCATGCAGCACTCAGACAGGAGAAAATAAAAACAATGTGGGTGCAGGTGGGTGGAATTCTACTAAGAAAAACAATTCGGGCTCCCAGGGAGTCTCCGCAGACACCAGCCACCACTCAGCCCCAAGAGTTCAATGACACAATCCCACTGCCAGGGCAGTAATGCTTCTTGGGGCAACATACCACTGGTCTGAAGTATTTTGGCTCAGAGCAAATTCTCAAGGCCATGAAGTTCACAGCCTCATTTGATGGTTTTATAGAGCTGCGGGCTTCATGCTCAAGTAATTCACATTGATTTTCAAGATTACAAAAGCAGCAAATCGAGAGCCTCTACACACCGGCCCAAGCCGAGTAGCCCTGCTCCCTTCCGCTGACCACCACCTGCGCCCCGCGTTCTGGCTGTACGAGGCGCAGGCCCCACAGCCAGGCGGTCACACCGGGCGGGTTTACAGCCAAGACCACGAAACACCCAGGGCCAGAAAGGCTGAACCTGGGAACGTGGTGCCCTGGGCTTACTGTGGCCCACGAAGCCTTCTGCAGCCACTGCACTCACACAGGGCAGCGTGCTGCACCCACCCGCCGCACTCACACAGGGCAGCGTGCCGCACCCACCCACCGCACTCACACAGGGCGGCGTGCCGCACCCACCCGCCGCACTCACACAGGGCAGCATGCCGCACACACCTGAAGCCACTGCACTCATACAGAGCAGCGTGCCGCACCCACCCGCCGCACTCACACAGGGCAGCGTGCCGCACCCACCCGCCGCACTCACACAGGGCGGCGTGCCGCACCCACCCGCCGCACTCACACAGGGCGGCGTGCGGCACCCACCCGCCGCACTCACACAGGGCGGCGTGCCGCACCCACCCGCCGCACTCACACAGGGCGGCGTGCCGCACCCACCCACCGCACTCACACAGGGCAGCGTGCCGCACACGCCCAAAGCCTTGTCTGAGCCCCCAAGGTCCTTACACAGCACCTCGACACATGGACCCTGCCCTCGACTGAGCCTCCACCAGCTCGCAGCCGGCCACAGGAAGGGATCCTGGTCTCTGCTAGTGGGCTCCATGAGGTAACCAGAGTCAGAAACCAGGGGTGAGTCTCTTCCCTAGTACCAGAGGGCCAGATAACTGAAACCAGCACAGCACCCACACCTCTGCCCCTGGCACCTCCAGGCTGCTAAGAATCTGCTGTCAAGATGCTTGTGTGGACGCAAAGTGTTGCACACATAAGGGATTCTTATGAGGCAGAGGAAGCCAGGGGGGTTCTGCTGACATGCTGACAGCAGTGGACTGAGGGAGCCCACCTTCCATTTCCAGGCAGCCAACAGCAGCAGGGAGGTGGCCGGGTCATCACAGGGGCCTCCACACCAGCAGCCACTCGGCTGGCTCTGCATGGGGTGTCAGGCATACGCCGCCTTCCCCCACATACGGCTCTGTGGCTTCAGACGGAAACAGAGAAGCCAAGGGTCCCCTTTAGTGAGACTGGAGAGGGAGGGGGAGGGCGAAAGACAGAAAGACCTGCTGAGTCACATGACCTCCCACCACATCCACCGACCCCAAGGGATGCTGGGCAGCAGGCCTGGCTCAGCCGGGGCCCCACAGTCCTCCCGAAGGACATGTGTCATTTGAAACCTCATCCTCACAACCCACTCAAGTGGGAAACCAGGCCTGGAAGGGTTAAAGGAACGTGAAAACAGAACTCCTAAACCCCAGCTCCCTGGGGAGGACTTAGCTATGAAACAGGAAGCAGACAGGGCAAACCCTGGGACCCCTCTGGTCCACAAGAGGAAAGGCCCGAGGCGCCAACCCCAGCGGCAGAACCTCCTGCCCGCAGAGCTGAGGAGGACAGAAGCGGCAGGTGCCAGTCCCTCCTAAGACCAGCGGGCAATCATACAGCCCAGTCACCAAGACACGAGACAGGCCCGTGGGAGCAACTGTTCCTCCTGCCGGGACCACCACAGGCCACCCACCTCCCCAGCACTCCAGGCCAGCAGGGGCCTCCGGGATGGGGAGCTCAGCAAACAACACCCAGAGCTGAGACCCTGAGGCCCCGGTGCCCAGGACCGAGGAACGGCCAAACCTCACCAGTGCCAGACAGAGGTACCAGGGACTGAAGCCTGGGAGAGTGAGCGCACCCGGCCCAGGAGGCTTCCCGGGCCAAGCCCACAGGCCTGAGTGGGAACCGGAACGCTGAGGGAACACTCCCCAAGGGGCGATGAAGTTCCCATCACTTGGGGACATGGCGGCGATCCTGGCGCAAGCTCAGAGTGCTCATGCTGTGGGAAGAGGCTGCACGGGGCCCCAGGAGTGGCCGCTGACCCGCAGGCTCCCCAGACGGACGTTGCTGGGAGGACAACACAATGGCCCATGGGGGGACACAGGCTTCTCCATCCTCGATGGTGGATTCCGGAGGTTCATCCAGGATCCACTGGGGAGGGGAGGGAACCAGCGCAGTACTTTTCCACAAGCTCCCCCGGAGCCCAGGAATGCTGCTCCCCAGGCCCAGCCGCCCACCCTTCTAAGCACTTAGGTTCAGCTTCAAAAAAATGCTTGAAACTTTTTTTTTTTTACAATTTCCCATGAGAACCAGAGAAAGTCAGCAAGGAAATATCCATATTAGCAGAGACACCCCATTTCGCTGGGAGACTGGCTCCCAGACACACAAGAACATGAGCCTCTGAGCCCCCACACTCCATCTGAAAACCCTCCCAGTAGCCTGGAAACTGGCCACAGGGGCATGCACTTTGCAGAGAATCCAGCCGAAGGCAGCTCCCTCCGCCAGCTCCCTCGGAAGGAACAAGGAACGTGGCTGCCGACCCCTGCTGGTGAACCGGGCTCCACCGAGACCACATTCCCTGGCTTCTCAGGCCCTCTTCCCACTGCCAGCTCCTCCAAAGGCTAAGGAAACGGCTCCAGGTCGCTTCCCAGCGCTCAGTGGGGCGGGCCTGAGACCAACTCCGCGCCACTGGCCGGAAAGCCAAGTGAGAGCTGGTGACTGCCAGCAGCCGCGTGTTACGGACCAGCAGAGTCCAGCCCTCAAAGCGGAGCTGAAGGAAACAAAGGCTTTCTTCTTTCCCCTCTTGCTTTCCAGCTTTCTTTAATCAACACGTATTTTAATAATGAAAAATAATCACATACTTTAAAATAATTACTTGAACTTAAACAAAAGGACAGACACCACTCCCTCACTTGGGTACGAGTTTTAACCTCTGCCCACAGTCACCGTAAGTCGAGCTTTCTTGGGGGTCCCGCCAGTGACCAGCGGCCTGTGTGGGGATCAGGCAGGAGGAGGGTTCACCAAGAAGGGATAGCCAGAAGCCTCTTGACTCAACTCAAAAAGTCCATGGTGACGCCGCGCCCACCAAAGTCGTGTGTGCCTGAGGCTCTGCGGAATTGGGACTGGGCTCAACCACAGAACAAGAGCTCCAACAGCTCTCGGGAAACCAGAGTCCATCTGGAACCCAAACCAAAAAGCACAACTGGACCTCAGGCTGTGAAGAAGGCGCGAGTAAGAGGCAGTCGGCCTGGGGGACACAGGAATTCAACAGCCTGCGGAGGAGGAGCGGAAATTCAGGGTGAGGCTCAGGTGGAACGCTGGGCTGCCTGCTGACCCGCTGCACGGGAGCCGCAGGACCTCTGCACCTGCCAGGCCTCGGCCTCTGGGTGACCTTGGGGTGTTCTGCTAAAGAGAGCCTGGGACAAGCTGTCTGGCTGTGCTGGGGGTGCTGTCTGGCTTCCCTCGCCCAGGGGGTGGCAGTGAGAGATGACCCTCTGAGACAGCCAGGACCTCCTCTAGGCACACACCCCAGCTTCTCCCCTCCACCCACGCCTGCTGAGCTGCCTGCAGCCACAGACGTGGTGAACGTGATTTCACACCATCTTCCAAGAGCTCAGCACTGCCTCACTGGACAGGATCCCAGAGTGAGATGGGCCACACCCAGCAACCAGGCACACTCCACCGTCCCGGGCATCCATGGCTGGGTAGCCCAGGGACCCCTCCAAGCGCCGGCTGTGCCCACCTCCTGCTGGAAGCCACTTTGAAGAAGGGCCCGTGTGGGCTCCCCCTTTTCACCTCCCTTTGCACAGCGGACCTTTTCTCATTTCATGAAAAACAGGGCCACATGCCACCCCACATCTCACAATGGCACACCACCCTGGGCATGAGACCTCCAGCACTAAACAATGGCAGAGCTTGAACCCTGGCATCACGCTGGGGAAGTGAACAAATGTAACAAGCCAGCATCGGGCCCCTGCACAACTCAGGGACCCAGTGTACCTGTCACTTACTGATAGATCTTTAAAATAAATTCTGAAAATATGTGCCCCAAACCACAGAATGGTCTCAAAGTTTAAGGACTTCAGTAACAAAGCTACGACAACACTCTCGTTCCCATTTACTCACTGTGTCAACAAGGGTGCTCAGCACTGAAATCTGACATGAGAACAGGAACAAAGCCCGTGGAAACCCGCTTTCTCTCCAGCAATGGCAGCGTGGATCCACAGGTGAGTGCACCAACCGCAGAGACACGGAAAGCCCTGCCCTTCCACGGGGTGGTAACACGGGGTGACAATGCCCTTAACACCATGTGATGCACGCATCGTCAGATTTCACTTTATGTAGAATCATTTGTGAAAATTCCTCATCTATTAGGCTGTTTCCATCAACTGCATGCTAAGGGTAAACACAGCTCAACGCAGAAGAAAAATTTTAACACTCAGAACTTGGTGGATAAAAAAATTTTTTATATTTTCAAATTTAAATGTATATGCATCTTTTTGTGGAAGATAAACATGATACAGTACATAATAAAATACTTTCAAGAATAAAAATGCAGGGCCTGGCGCAGTGGCTCACATCTGTAATCCCAGCACTTTGGGAGGCCGAGGTGGGTGGATCACGAGGTCAGGAGGTCGAGACCATCTTGGCTAACATGGTGAAACCCCGTCTCTACTAAAAAACACAAAAAATTAGCTGGGCATGGTGGTGGGCGCCTGTAGTCCCAGCTACTCAGGAGGCTGAGACAGAAGAGTGGCATGAACCTGGGAAGCGGAGCTGGCAGTGAGCCAAGATAGCGCCACTGCACTCCAGCCTGGGTGACAGAGCAAGACTTTGTCTCAAAAAAAAAAAAAAGAATAAAAACGCAGGCTGGGTGCGGTGGCTCACGCCTGTAATTCCAGCACGTTGGGAGGCTAAGGCGGGTGGATCACTTGAGGTCGGGAGTTTCAAGACCAGCCTGGCCAACATGGTGAAACCTGGTCTCTATCAAATATACAAAAAACTAGTCGGGCGTGGTGGTGTGCACCTGCAGTCCTGGCTACCTGTGGGGCTAAGGCAGGAAAATCACTGGAACCCAGGAGATGGAGGTTGCACTGAGCCGAGATCCCACCACTGCACTCCAGCCTGGGCGACAGAGACTGTGTCTCAAGAAAACGAAAAATAAAAATGCATAACTTTAGGAGAAGATGGCTCACATGTCTTTTCAAGTGAATGGTGGTGGATACTCAAATCTCAATGTTATTCATAATCCGCTGCACACAGTTTAGAAAGTGATACCAATAGGTGATTTTCAAACGGACAATAATCATGTTATTCGACATGAACATTTCTAGATGTGCATTTTTAAACACAGGCTTTCAGGACACGTCCCTTCACATGCCCAGGTGAGGAGCCGCCCCTCGCACCTTCCCAGGGCACAACCGAAGGCCTGCTGTAGGCCCTTCACCATCTTGCACGCCGCCACCAAGTCCCCTACACAACACGGCACCCCAAACAGCAGTTTCCCGGCGGCTAAGAAAGGCAGTCATAGGGTTTCAACTCAAAATTTACTAAAATCTTTCTGCCCTACAATCGCTTCTGGAAGGCACGAAGCCCAACCTTGCCTCCGCACCTGTTCCTGCCTCTGCTCCACAGAGACCAGCATGCTGAGCTGCCCCCTCTCCTTCTGGATCAGATAACAGGTGGACCCCAGAGGGCAGGGCCAGTGAAGCACAGGCGGCCTTACCTTGGAGCCGGCTCCATTGCCACTTGGCGCAGCCTCAGGGCCCAGCAGTGGCCCCTCTGCTGACGCCTTCTTCAGCTTTTTGTTCTTTTTCTCCGTCACTTCAGGAACTTTTCTCTTCTGTTTTGCCATCCTGCAACAGAGAAAATAAATTGCTGAAGACAAGGAAATAAAAGGCTTAACTCATGTAAGATTTTTAAATAAAAAGAGGTAGGGCACTCTCCCATTAAAAAAAAAAAGTATTTCAGAAAACATGGAAAACATATAAAAGTTAAACTCAAACCCCCACGTTTCATAATCTCTGGACAACCAATTTGACACATTCTGGTGTATTTCTTTCTGTCTTTTTTTTTTTTTTTTTTGAGTCAGGGTCTCACTCTGTCACCCAGGCTGGAGTGCAGTGGCGCGATCTCGGCTCATCCCACGCTGTCACCCAGGCTGGAGTGCAGTGGCGCGATCTCGGATCATCCCACGCTGTCACCCAGGCTGGAGTGCAGTGGCGCGATCTCGGATCATCCCACGCTGTCAACCAGGCTGGAGTGCAGTGGCGCGATCTCGGCTCATCCCACGCTGTCACCCAGGCTGGAGTGCAGTGGCGCGATCTCGGATCATCCCACGCTGTCACCCAGGCTGGAGTGCAGTGGCGCGATCTCGGATCATCCCACGCTGTCACCCAGGCTGGAGTGCAGTGGCGCGATCTCGGATCATCCCACGCTGTCACCCAGGCTGGAGTGCAGTGGCGCGATCTCGGATCATCCCACGCTGTCACCCAGGCTGGAGTGCAGTGGCGCGATCTCGGATCATCCCACCCTGTCACCCAGGCTGGAGTGCAGTGGCGCGATCTCGGATCATCCCACCCTGTCACCCAGGCTGGAGTGCAGTGGCGCGATCTCGGATCATCCCACGCTGTCACCCAGGCTGGAGTGCAGTGGCGCGATCTCGGATCATCCCACGCTGTCACCCAGGCTGGAGTGCAGTGGCGCGATCTCGGCTCATCCCACGCTGTCACCCAGGCTGGAGTGCAGTGGCGCGATCTCGGCTCATCCCACGCTGTCACCCAGGCTGGAGTGCAGTGGCGCCATCTTGGCTTATCCCACCCTGTCACCCAGGCTGGAGTGCAGTAGCGCAATCTCGGCTCACTGCATCCTCAAAATCCCAGGCTCAAGCCATCCTCCCACCTCAGCCTCCTGAGCAGCTGTAACCACAGGTGCGTGCCACCATGCCTGGCTAACTTAAATTTTTTGTAGAGGCAGGGTCTTGCTATGCTGCCCAGGCTGGTCTTAAACCCCTTGGTTCAAGCCATCCTCTGCCTCGGCCTCCCCAAGTGCTGGGGCCACTACCGTGAGCCACCGTGCCCGGCCCCATTCGGTCTTTTTTCTGAGTGTTTTTATTTAACATAGCTGCAATCATACATGGATTACATATTCTATATTTCTAACTGAACATGAACACAAAGCGTTTAAGATTAAGAGAAATACCATTTTTAGTGACAGTATCATAATTTCCCAAAGGTGAAAATCTGCCTGCTCTCTAATTACTGAATATTTTGAATTGTTTTCACTTTCTCCTATCATGGGCTCACTCGTGCTCCCCATCAACTAGGGAAGCTATGGCACCACACGGGCTGCGGGCACCAGTCCTGCCCATCACAGGACACCTGGCCCCCTCGGGTGGAGGGGCTCAAGGACCACCATGAGTCTGGGGTCTCCTCTGAGCGTGCAAGGAGCATGGAGCAGGCCACATACGAGGGTGGATGCGGCATTCGAGGGGTGTGTGGTTAGGCCTTTCTCCAGCACAGCTGTCTCCAGAACACCACGCCAGGACGGAGAAGTCCAGGGATGGCAGAACCCGTGTCCTCTGTGGACTGTGATGAGGGAGCCGAAAGAGGCAGCTGAGGCCACCAGACCTGGGAGCCTGCTGGAGGGGCTGGGGTAGCAGGCCCTGGGCCCCTGATGGAGGGGTGCTGGCGGCTGTGGCCAGGACCTAAGGAACAACCTGGGGTGGGGGGTGGGCAGGGACCAGGCTGCTTCTAGGAGGCAGAAGCAGGGGCCCGGCCCACGCCTGCTGCTGCAGTGAAGCCTCCCGCATGGGCTCACTCATGCAGGACAGCAGGAGCAGAAGCAGCCCTCACCTGACCCCATGCCCCTGTTCCCACCCCTTCCTTCCTATCCCCACCCTCCCCAGGGGCACCCGCTCACCCACACTCTTCCCTACACTCCTCCCCACCCTCCAGCTCCCAGTCTCCTCTGCCGCCCCCACTGGGTGCAGCCTAAAAGGAGCTGAGAACAGAAAAGTGTCCTGCAGAGCCCCAGGCTATGTTGGCCCCCCGGGCGGGTGGGGGCAGGGGGGTGTGCCACAGAGGTGCTGGGGAGCCAAGAGACAGGAACTCAACAACCAGCACATGCAGCATGCACGCTGCTTCACCACGGCCTCCCGCCCCGACGGCTCAGACACACACCCACAACGGACCACGTCAGTAAGCCAGGGAACACCAAGAAAGCCAAATCCCACCCCAAAATTAAAACAGTCCAGGCACAGTGCCTCACGCCTGTCATCCCAGCATTCTGGGAGGCTGAGGTGGGTAGACTGCTTGAGCCCAGGAGTTTGAGACCAGCCTGGGCAACATAGCGAGGCTCCATGTCTACAAAACATTTTTAAAAAATCGCTGCGCTTGGTGGTGCACACCTGTGGTCCCAGCTACTCAGGAGGAGAGGTGGGAGGACTGCTTGGGCCCGGGAGGTCGAGGCTGCAGTGAGCCATGACTGTACCACTGCACTCCAGCCTGGGCAAAAGAATGAGACCTTGTGTTAAAAAAAAAAAAAAAAAAAGAGTAAAGCAGGAAAGGTTACAGAAGAGCGGCAGTTTCAAAAGGATGATCATCACTGAAAGGGCCTGGCAGCATTGAGCCCACCTAGAGCCCAGGTGTGGTCGAAATACCACTCGCTGTGAAAAAGAGTCAGAGGAGGTCAAGACAGGCCTGGGATGCCAGGTGAGGCCAGAAACCAAGGAGACAGTCAAAGAGCAAAGGCCCTGTCCAAAGGGCAGAGCTGCACAACGGCTCCCTCCATCCCACTCGGGGCTGTCACTGGTAACAGCATATTGAAAGAATATTCCTATTGTGGAATCAGAAAACTCCAAGCCCCTTATTCTTTAATTGAGCCTTATCTTTAAAAAGCATCAGAAGCCAGAGGCTACAGATTTCAATTAGCTGTGTAATAAGAAATCTTGGAAGAATGAGATACTGTTGACACAGGGGCTCTGGAAAGACAAAAGACCATGCCAGCCAATTACCTTGTGAGAGAAATAAGAAAAGTTCAGCAAATATTTACACACCCATTACTATAAAAGTTAAGTCAAATCTATATTCATTCTGTAAGTTATCATTTAAAAACTTAATCACTATGTCTATTTGCTAAAAAGGGATAAAAGACTTTTCCATATTATGGAAAGGTTCCTTTTAATAGTTCTAAGGGAAAGTGACTCAAGCTTTGAGATAATGAATGTTTGTTATGGAAAATGACGTTTACTTTCATTTACTGTCAACTGATTTTCAACAAGAGTGCCATGACAATTCAGTGGGAAAGACAAATGGTGCCAGGACAACTGGCTACCAACATATAAAAGAACGAATTTGGAGCCCTACCTCACACCATACACAAAACTAACTCAAAATAGATCAAAGTCCTAAATGGAAGAGCTAAAACTATAAAATTATTAGAAGAAAACACAGGATTAAATCTTCATGACCTTGGATTAGGCAATGGCCTCTTACATATGGCACCAAAAACAGGCGGCAAAAGAAAAAGAGATAATAAATTGGACTACAACAAAATTTAAAACTTTTGTGCTGCAAAGGATGCCAGCAAGAAAGTAAAGAGACCGAGTGCAGTGGCTCACGCCTGTAATCCCAGCACTTTGGGAGGCCAAGGCAGGAGGATCACTTGAGGCCAGGAGTTCCAGACCAGTCCCGGCCACATAGCAAGACCGCATCTCTACAAAAAATAAAGCAAAAAGAAAACCCAGGCTGGGAGCGGTGGCTCACGCCTCTAATCCCAGCACTTTGGGAGGATGAGGTGGGAGGACTGCTTGAGCCCAGGAGTTCAAGACCAGCCTAGGCAACATAGTGAGGCTCCATCTCTACAAAAAATACAAAAAATTAGCTGGGCACACCTGTAGTCCCAGCTACCTGGGAGGCTTAAGTGGGAGTCGATGACCTGAGCTCTGGAAGTCGAGGTTGTAATAAGCCATGATTATGCCACTGCAACCCAGCCTGGACAACAGAGTGAGAACCTGTCTTTAAAAAAAAAAAGACCACCATAGTATTGGAGAAAATACCTGCAAATCACATATCTGACAAGACACTAGTAACCAGAATATACAAAGACCTCTAACAACTCAACAATAGGAGACCAATAACCCGGTTTTTAAATGGGGAAGGGATCTGAAGAGATGTCTCTCCAAAGAAGATACACGAATTACCAACAGGCACATGAAACGCAGCTCAGCATCATGGGTCATTTAGGAAATGCCAATCAAAAAGAATCGAACACATCTCCATAAAAATGTGTACAATGATGTTCACGGCAGTATGTGCCTAATATTCAAGCGGTGGAAACAACCTCCGTGTCTGTGCATCCATGGACGAAGGGGGAAACAAGACGTGGTGTATTCACACAGGGGATACTATTCAGCCACCAGAGGAAATGGGATGCTGACATGTGCCACAAGACAATGAACCCAGAAGACACTGTACCGGGCAGGAGAAGCCAGACGCCCGAGACTCCACACTGCAAAATTCCACTTCTGTGAAAAGCTCAGGATACGTAAATTATACTGACAGAAAGGAGATGAGAGATTATTTAGGGATAGGGCAAGCGGAGGGAAGAGTGGGTGACCACTAAGGGGTACAGGGTTTCTTGCGGCAGAAGGAAAAAGTCTTGAAATTAGATTGTGGTGATGGTTTCACAATCCCTCGATATACTGCAAAAAAAAAAAACAAAAACAAAAAACTATAATCCCTCTCACATTATTTACCATAAATTAAAAAATATAACACCCAAGTGCGGCTGGGCACGGTGGCTCATGCCTGTAATCCCAGCACTTTGGGAGACCGAGGTGGGCAGATCACGAGGTCAGGAAATCGAGACCATCCTGGCTAACACAGTGAAACCCTGTCTCTACTAAAAATACAAAAAAAAAATTAGCTGGGCGTGGTGGCAGGCACCTGTAGTCCCAGCTACTTGGGAGACTGAGGCAGGAGAATGGCGTGAACCCGGGAGGCGGAGATTGCAGTGAGCCGAGATCCAGCCACTGCACTCCAGCCTGGGCGACAGAGTGAGACTCCATCTCAAAAAACAAAACAAAACAAAACAAAACAAAACACCCAAGTGCTACTTTATGATAAATAAATAAATGGGAGAAAGATCATTTGCTATAATGTTTGTTTTGAGACAAAATTTAGGCTGGAACACAGTGGCATGATCACAGCTCACTGCAGCCTCAACCACCCAGGCTCAAGCAATCCTCCCAACTCAGCCTCCAGAGTAGCTGGGACTACAGGTGTACACCACCACGTAGCTAACTTTTGTATTTTTTGTGGGAATGGGGTTTCGCCATGTTTCCCAGGCTGGTCTCAAACTCCTGGGCTCAAGTGATCCTCCCACCTTGGCCTCCCAAACTGCTGGGATTACAGGCGTGAGCCACCACATCTGGCCCCAAAATATATATATATATATATATATATATATATATATATATATATATTTATTTTAATTAGCTGTGCATGGTGGTGTGTGCCTGTAGTCCCAGCTACTTGGGAGACTGAGGCAGGAGAATCACTTGAGCCCAGGAGTTCAAGGGTGCAGTGAATCACGATCACACCACGATACTCCAGCCTTGGCGACAGAGCCCGAGACTGTCTCTTAAAAAAAAAAAAAGGGCGGGGGGGGGGGGCAAGGCTGGGCGCGGTGGCTGACACCTATAATCCCAGCACTTTGGGAGGCCGAGGCGGGCAGATCACCTGAAGTCAGGAGTTCGAGACCAAGCTGACCAATATGGTGAAACCCCATCTCTACTAAAAATACAAAAATTAGCCAGGCGTGGTGGCATGTGCCTGTAATCCCAGCTACTCGGGAGGCTGAGGCAGGAGAATCACTTGAAACCGTGGAGGTTACAGTGAGCAGAGATCGTGCCACTGCACTCCAGCGTGGGTGACAGAGTGACACTGTATCTCTAAATAAATAAATAGGCCGGGTGCGGTGGCTCACCCCTATAATCCCAGCACTTTGGGAGGCCGAGACAGGCAGATCACAAGATCAGGAGATCGAGACCATCCTGGCCAACACACTGAAACCCCGTCTCTACTAAAAAATACAAAATATTAGCTGGACATAGTGGTGGGAGCCTGTAGTCCCAGCTACTCAGCTATTCGGGAGGCTGAGGCAGGAGAATGACATGAACCTGGGAGGCGGAGCTTGCAGTGAGCCGAGATCGCACCACTGCACTCTAGCCTGGGCTACAGAGCGAGACTCTTTCTCAAAAATAAATAAATAAATAAATAAATAAATAAATAGTCATCTACCTGCCCTGTCTCTGACTTCTTTCCTTCCCCCATCCCATCAGGCTTTTGCCCCAAACACCCTACCACAATGACACCCACGTGGCTAAATCCCATTGCCAACTCTCAGTATGCAACTTATTTGACCTAACGGTGTTGGACTGTTCATCCTTCCTTCTCTCTTGACAGGCATTTTTCACTTGGCATCCAGCACAGACAGCACAACTCCCGCTTTTGCTCCCACCTCTTAATCGCCCTGTCCTTGAACACTGAAGGACCCAGGCTTAGTGCTCAGCCTCCTCACTCCCTCGTGATCCCATTCAGTCATGTGGCTTCAAATACCAAATAGACGCTGATGACTTTGTTTCCTCTCTTTACAGGTCTCTTAGTAACCCTCTCCTTGAGCTACATGCCAACTCAACTGTGTATATGTATACAGCCATAGTTCTATGTACATACACATACAGTTATATATATAGTCATATATGTGTACCTAGACATATATACATATATATACTTGAACTCCTGACCTCTGTTTACACTGTTTATACACATATATATACGTGTATGGCCGGGCGCAGTGGCTCATGCCTGTAATCCCAGCACTTTGGGAGGCCGAGGCGGGGGGATCACTTGAGGTCAGGAGTTTGAGACCAGCCTGGCTAACATGGTGAAACCCCATCTTTAATGAAAACACAAAAATTAGCTGGGTGTGCTGGCACACGCCTGTAATTCCAGCTACTCGGGAGGCTGAGGCAGGAGAATTGTTTGAATCCGAGAGGTGGAGGTTGCAGTGAGCTGAGATCGCACCACTGCACTCCAGCCTGGACAACAGAGTGAGACTCCACCTCAAAAAGAAATATATATATGCGCGTGTGTGTATAAGTTGTGTATATATATAACTATATAAATAACCATATATATGTACCTATATATCATCTACGCATATATCATCTCAAGCTTAAGAATTCATAATCAATACCCCTGATCACCCTCCACAAACCTGAGCTTCCTAGTGTTCATCCTCTCCATAAACATCCATCTGATGAGGTTCACGTAGTAGCTCAAGCTTAAAACCTTGGTCCATTCACAAATCCTCTCTTTCTCACATACTCGTCCAACCCACCACCAACTCCTGTTGGTTTACCACTGAAATACACCCAGCAAGTGACTCCCTTAAGATCTCATAGGTACCCAGTCCAAGTCAGCACCTCTCACGATGGCCTTTAAACTCCTAAATCAGATGGTGTGTCACCTCCACTCAAAAAACTTCCCAAACTGTCCCCTTCCACTTGGAGGGAAAGTCAAGGTCCTTGCCACTTGGTAAGGTCCACACGACTGCCCTGGCCCCTCCTCGCATCTCTGGGGACTCACCTCCTCTTTCTCTCTCTGTTCCCAAATTGGCTGCAGTCACACTGGGCTCCCTGCTGTTTCCCCTGCACCTGCTGTTTCCTCGACCTGGAATGTTCTGGTGCCTCACTCCTCCTCCTGCTTCCTCTCCATTCTCAAAACCCCTGTTCTCATCTTCTCCATGGCACTTACCATCACCTGCTCTGTGCACCTTGTTCATCTGTCTCTCCCCTCCAGAATGGAAGTCCACTAGATCACAGACTTGTCTCCACTTGTTGACAGCTGTAGCCCAATGCCCCGAACAGTGCAGGAGGAACCCAATGAACACAGGAGGAACCCAATGAACGTTTTTTAAAAATGGATGAATGAATGAATGATGGAAGGAAGGAAACGGAAAGCATGCTTATGATGGAAAGTGAGGCCGGGCGCGTTGGCTCACTCCTGTAATCCCAGCACTTTGGGAGGCCGAGGCGGGAGGATCCATCGCTTGAGCCCAAGAATTCGAGACCAGCCTGGGTAACATGGTGAGACCCCATTTCTACAAAAAACATTTTTAAAAATTATGCGGGGGTGGTGGCGCGGGCATGTGGTCCCAACTACTTGGGAGGATGAGGCGGGAGGACGGCTTGAGCCCAGGAGGTGGAGGCCGCAGTGAGCTATGATCACGCCACTGCACTCCAGCCTGAGTGACACAGCGAGACACTGCCTCAAAAATTAAAAAAGAGAGAAAGTGGGAGCTGAAAGCCTCGGAGGGCAATCAGGGCGTCTTCAGAGGAAGACAATGAAACCAGAGCCACTGCAAGCTCTGACGGCCTGAAACCCAGGAGCCAGCTGAGACCCTTCCGCTCGCCCGCGCTGAGTTAACCCAGAGCGGGTGCGGGTGTCGGAGCCCGCGCCGGGACTCACCGGCCGCACCAGCCTCCCCAGCACCGCGGACCTCAGGGCCGCCACCCGGTCGCGCAGCGCCAGGCCTCCGCGCACCCACGTGGAGGGGGCGGAGCCCCGCGGGAGCCCGCCCCGGGGCTCTGGGTCTCCTCGGCGCCCTGACCCGCCGGCCACCCCACCGCCGCCCCACGCGCCTACCTGCGCCCACCTCGCCCACCTAAGCGTGTACAGCTGCGTCGCGGACGCCGGCTTCCGGCAGGGACCCGCGCCCCAGGTAAGCGTTAGTCCCGCCTTCAGGAGCGCGGAGCCTTCCATTGGACGAGGTCTGCGTCCGTCTCTCCGCCGGCTAATGGCAAACGGCGGCAGCACGGGGGGCGGTTCCAGGACCGGGCGCGGGCTAGTGACGCCATCTCTAGGGGCCTAGAGTTGCTAGGAGAGCAGCTGGTTGCCAAGGCAACCCGCCCTGCCCAGAACAAGTGCAGACGACTAGGTTTGGGCCCCGCAGAGCTTGGGGGTCTGGGGTGCAAGCTGCCCCGGCCGGGCTGGCGTCCCGGAGTGGGGCCTCCGCCGAGGGTCCAGGGCATGGAGCTCCGCTCGGAGTCGAAATGGATGAGCTACGGCTATTGGGATCAACAGGACTAGGACTTAAACTTCGTGCTGAATTTTAAAAATCAGGATAGGTGCTAAAAAATACACAGGGTGGGTAGTGTTATAATAATGCTTGTGTCCGGGAGCGGTGGCTCACGCCTGTGATCCCAGCATTCTGGGAGGCCGAGGCGGGCGGATCGCTTGAGCTCAGGAGTTCGAGACCCGCCTGGCCAATATGACGAAACCCCATCTCTACTAAAAATACAAAAATTAGCCCGGCGTGGTGGCAGGTGCCTGTAATCCCAGCTACTCGGGAGGCTGAGGCAGGAAAGTCGTTTAAGCCCGGGAGGTGGAGGTTGCAGTGAGCCGAGATCGTGCCACTGCACTCCAGCCTGGGCGACAGAATGAGACTCTGTCTTAAAAAATAAAAAATAAAAAATAAATTAAAAAAATAAAAATTAGCCGGGTGTGGTGGCACGTGCCTGTAGTTCCTGATACTCCGGACGCTGAGGTGGGAGGATCGCTGGAGCCCGGGAGATGGAGGCTGCAGTGAGCTATGATCAAGCCACTGCACTCCAGCCTGGGCAACAGAGCCAGACCCCATCTAAAAAAAAAAAGAAAAAAAAAAGCATGCTTTCAAGTCACCCAGTAAGTTAAGTGCTTGGCAGCCATATCAAGTATGATGTATGTTGCCTTAGGAATCCAAAGGTGACAAGCAAAGAAGGTGCACTATTCCTTACTGGTAGAAGATTGTATTTGGTTCCTTTTTCTGCATAACAAATTAACCCAACATTTAGCAGCCTAAAAGAACATTTATTTTCTCATGGTATCCGGGGTCAGGAAAGTGGGCGTGGCTAAGCTCTGTGCCTTTGCCTCAAGGGTTCACCAAGCTGTGGTCAAGATGTCCCCCAGAGTTGTGGTTTCATCGGAAAGCTTGTCTGGAATGATCCACTCCCAAGCTCACACACACGGATACTGTAAGGACTCATTCCTCCAAGGTCATTAGAGAAGGGCCTCAGCCTTGCTGGCTGCTGCCCAAAGGCCACTCTCAGTTCCTTGGTACATGGGCCTTACCACAAGGAAGCTCACAACACTGCAGCTGGCTTGCCTTAGACGGTGCAAGCACACACAAGAGGAGGCACACACAAGACAGACATCACAGTCTCCTTGCACCCTAATCTCAGAAGTGACTTCCCTAGGCTTTTGCCATATTCTGTTCATTAGAAGTCGGCCGAGTGCGGTGACTCACACCTGTAATCCCAGCACTTTGGGAGGCTGAGGCTGAGATGGATGGATCACTTGAAGTCAGGAGTTCAACACCAGCCTGGCCAACGTGGCAAAACTCCATCTTTTCTAAAAATACAAAAATTAGCCAGGCATGGTGGCATGCACCTGTAATCCCAGCTATTTGGGAGGCTGAGGCATCAGAACCTATTGAACCCAGGAGGCGGAGGTTGCAATGAGCTGAGACCGTGCCACTGCACTCCAGCCTGGGCAACAGAGCAAGACTCTGGCTCAAAAAAAAAAAAAGTGGATCATGGCCAGGTGCAGTGGCTCAGGCCTGTAATCCCAGCTCTTTGGGAGGCTGAGTCAGGAGGATGGATGGACACCAGGAGTTCAAGACCAGCCTGGGCAAATAGTGAGATCTCATGTCTACAAAAATAAAAATAGAAAATTAGCTGGGTGTGGTGGAGCATGCGTATAGTCCCAGCTACTTAGGAGGCTGAGATGGAAGGATTGCTTGAGCCTGGAAGATGGAGGCTGCAGTGAACTATGATCACACCACTGCACTCCAGCCTGGGTGGAAAAAAAAAAGGAAAAAAGGAAAAGAATTTTTTTTCATTTTTATTTTTGGAAATTGATATGGTTTGGCTGTGTCCTCACCCAAATCTCATCTTGAATTGTAGCTCCCATAATTCCCATGCATTGTGGGAGGGACCTGGTGGGACATAGTTGAATCATGGGGGCAGTTTCCCCCATACTGTTCTTGTGGTAGTGAGTAAGTCTCATGAGATCTGATGGTTTGATAAGGGGAAACCCCTTTTGCTTGGTTCTCATTTTCTCTCGTCTGTTGCCATGTAAGACGTGCCTTTTGCCTTCCGCCAAGACTGAGAGGCCTCCCCAGCCACGCGGAACTGTGAGTCCATTCAACTTCTTTCTTTATAAATTACCCAGTCTCAGGTATGTCTTAATGGTAGTGTGAATACAGACTAATACAGAAATGCTGAAAGGACTTAGATGCAATGACATCCCAGTGGCACTGAGCCCTCCTGGCACCCAGAACACAGCTCCTAAATACCATCCCCCACGAACATGGACCAGGGCTCCTGGGAGAAATGGCTGATCCCAGGGCTGTGGCAGGGAGAGCTCGAGATGGGCCTTGAATAGGTAAATCTGAACATCCTTTACAAGATAGCCTTGTAAAGCTATCTGCGGTCATCTTCACACATTCTCAGGCAATACCCTTGTAAGGCTATCTAGGGTCATCCTCACATACTCTCAACGTCATGTCTGGCACCCGTCTTTCTTGGTTGTTGAGTCTTCCAAGAACAAGGACTGTCTTTCCATTGATTTTCATCTACTATTGTACCTTTCATGAAACACATTTTTCTCTTTTCTTCCCAAAATAATACTTCATGAAACATGTTTTAAAGTTTTATCCAATATAGGTCTTACATATGTCCTAAGTTTATTCCTATGTGTTTTATCTTTATTACCGTTGTAAATGGAGTTTTCCTGTTCCGTTACATCTTCTGATTATTGTTTGTGTGAATGAAGGTTTTTGATCCTGTGTGTTGGTTTTATATCCTATTATCTTAACTACGTTCTTTTATTGTTTGAGGAGGTATGCAAGTTTTATAACATTAAGGAGTTATATCACTCACTTCCTACTTTATTGAACACTAAATTATTGACACCTGAGATATGAAACTTTTTTTTTTTTTGAGACAAGAGTCTTGCTCTGTTGCCCAGGCTGGAGTGCAGTGGCACGATCTCGAGTCACTGCAGCCTCTACATAATGGGCTCCAGCAATTCTCCTGCCTCGGCCTCCTGAGAAGCTGGAACTACAGGCGCACACCACCATGCCTGGCTAATTTTTGTATTTTTAGTAGAGACAGGATTTCACCATGTTAGTCACGCTGGTCTCGAACTCCTGACTTCAGTGATCTGTCCACCTCCGCCTTCCAAAGTGCTGGGATTACAGCTGTGAGCCACCGTGCCTTGCCGTTACTAGCTGTTTTAATAAGACCGTGAACCATAGCTGATCAACCCAACTGGTGCAAAATACTCTTACCCATCTCCCAAGGATCTCTGGCCCTCAAATTGGATTAAGCTGGCTTTTCTCGTTTACAGCAAAGCTTAAAGTGATACCGTTTTCTTCACGTATCTTTCTTCCTACAAACTTCATCTCACACCTTGGATGCTTGTTGTCTGTTTATGCTAGATTCAGTATCTGATGCATCTCATGTTGCCAGAACACTGCATGTGTAGCACTCAGTTCAGCTGTATTCTTGGTAGGCCGTGGAAGGCCAAGACTGGTTGCGTTTCTGACACCTGAACAAGTTTAGGAATCACTGCTTCAGACAGAACTTCCAAGATTTACCGCCAAGAGACCCAGCTGTGTAGCATGATGGAAGATGGGCTTGGCTCCCGCAGAACAGGGAATCAGAGGCTGCGAGTGATGGACAAAGCGTGGGTGCCACAGAAGTCCCGGGGAACTGAGCCAATGCCCAGCCAAACAACTGGCCCAAATCACCCCTGCAAACGATCACACTGCTCAGCACTGTGTGCGCTGACCCCGGCTCGTTGAACAGCCGATTTTATCTAGAATCTCATGAACCTTTTACCCAATTGTCATAGAAACAGTAACCTTTCTAATTGCCCTCATTCTCCAGGGACTGTTTAAGTGAAACCGGGAGAGGGAAACGCTGGTCCTCTGAGTGGACTGCTGTTTCATTTTTTTCTTAAGATTCACCACAGCACAACCATCTGCAAAAACAGCTTTAGTGTGGAATGAAGCATCCAGAGTGAAAAATTAGAGAGCTGCTCTAAAAAGTTTTTTTTTTTTTGAGACAGAGTCTCGCCCTGTCCCCCAGGCTGGAGTGCAAGGGCACGATCTCAGCTCACTGCAACCTCCACCTCCCAGTTTCAAGCAATTCTCCTGCCTCAGCCTCCCGAGTAGCTGGGATTACAGGCACGTGCCACCACGCCTGGCTAAATTTTTTTGTATCTTTAGTCGAGACGGGGTTTCAACATGTTGGCCAGGCTGGTCTCAAACTCCTGACCTTGTGATCCGCCCACCTCGGCCTCCCAAAGTGCTGGGATTACAGGTGTGAGCCACCGCGCCCGGCCAAAAAAGGCCATTGTAAAAAACATTTCTTGCAGCATCAATTGCAAGAAAATCTTAGCTTTTAATGTGTTCTAAGATGCTGTCATAATGTAGCTCAGGAGTGTGTGCAGCCTCAACACTGTGGATGTCAGCAGAGCCTCCCCATTCCGATGTCGGAACAATGTGAGATAGAAATCAAAGGACAACATCCTCAAACAAAAGAAATGAAAAAACAGGGCTGGGCACTCACACCTGTAATCCCAGCACTTTGGGAGGCTGAGGTGGGAGGATCACTTGAACCAAGGAGTTAGAGATCACCCTGGGCAACATAGCAAGACCCCACCTCTACAGAAAAAATTAAAAATTGGCAAGGCATTGTGGCATGCACCTGTAGTCCCAGCTACTTGGGAGGCTGAGGTGAGAGGATCCCTTGGGCCCAGGAGGTCAGGGCTGCAGTGAGCTGTGATGACGCCACTGCACTCCAGACTGGGCAACAGAGCAAGACTGTCTCTAAATAAGACAACAAATTGAAAAGCAGCAAAAAAATCTCTCTAACAGCATTCAACTAATATCTCGGCCTAAATACTCTCCTCTTTGCTTTACTCACCTTGTATAATAAATTGTGATTATAAGTTCTTAATATCATTTCAGCAAAATGAAGTAAATCAACATTTATCTGCAAAAACTTCATATGCAACCAAGCAGAAAAGTCGGACTAGTTTCCCTGTCACCGGGTTCCCCAGAACACAATGATCCTCTCAAGACATCTGCAATATTGAAGGCCAGGCACCATGGCTCACGCCTATAAGCCCAGTACTTCGGGAGGCCAAGGTGGAAAGGTCACTTGAGGCCAGGAGTTCGAGACCAGCCTGGGCAACATAGCGAGACTCTATCTCTATAAAAAAATATATATTTTTAAAAATTAGCTGGGCGTGGTGGTGCACACCTGTAGTCCTAGCTACTCGGGAGGCTGAGGTGGGAGCTTCACTCACGCCTGGGAATTCGAGGCTACGGTGAACCATGAATGCACCACTGCACTCCAGCCTGGGTGACAGAGCAAGACCCTGTCTCCAAAGAAATACAGACATTTACAATACTGAGCAGATGTCAAAGATCCTCATTCTTAAGCTTCGCATTTGGAAAACTACAGCAATTTCAGCCACTGACCTATTTTAGGAACTCATTTCTGAGCTGATCATTCAAGCGCAGTCTTAGGCTTACTGCAAAGAATACATCTGGAAGGTTAATGAAGAGTACATTTAAAAATATCCCCGATCCCTTTTAACTTTGTTAACCTAGAGAAACTGAGTTAGGATTGACGGGCTTGTTATATCCGTCCTTCCTGTGAGGCTGGACCTAATTTCTCAACAGGAACACCGGACACTGTCAACCCTCACTCTGACTCAAAGGCCTTTTGGGGACATCTTGTGAAAATGTTTTGATACTGCAGCCTGTACACCAGAAAGGGAAGTAGCAGCCAGGCTCCCAGACTCCCGTCCAAGATGCCAGGCACCAGGGGTGACGGCACGGCCCTGGGCCCTGCCCAGATAAAACAGTGATGCCAGCCAAAGCCCAACTCAGGCAAAGGAGAGCCCCTGAGGCAGGGGGCGAGGACACTTCCCAAGACGCGTTTCCCCTGCTGTAGGCAGGTGGGGTGACGACGCGAGATGCCAGGCGCGGGACTGCAAGCCTGTCCAACCCAGTGAGAGAAAATGTTCAGCATCTGCAAACATCTGCTCCCGCAGCCGCACCAGCCCAGGTCCAAATCTGCTTTTGAAAAGGCAGGGCCTCGGCCGGGCATGGTGTCTCACGCCTGTAATCCCAGCACTTTGGGAGGCTGAGGCGGGTGGATCACCTGAGGTCAGGAGTTCAAGACCAACCTGACCAACGTGGCAAAACCCCATCTCTACTAAAAAATACAAAAATTAGCCGGACACGGTGGTGGGCGCCTGTGATCCCAGCTACTAGGGAGGCTGCGACATGAGAATAGCTTGAACCCAGGAGGCGGAGGTTGCAGTGAGCTGAGATCGCGCCACTGCACTCCAGCCTGGGCAACAGAGTGAGACTCCATCTCAGAAAAAAAAAAAAGACAGGGCCGGTGACCTCCACGGTTGACTCTGACATTCCAGTGGCAGGGCCACGGCCAACTCGCCCGCTCTCAGTGGCACTCCAGCCAGCAGGGCCACGGCTGACTTACCCGCTGTCAGTGGCAATCCAGCCGGCAGGGCCACGGCCAACTTGCCTGCTCTCAGTGGCACTCTGGGGACACCTTCATTTCCATCAGGGAGGCTTCGGGTTCCATCAACCTTTTTTTTTTTTTTTTTGAGAAGGGTCTCGCTCTGTCATCCAGACTGGAGTGCAGTGGCACAGCCATGGTTCACTGCAGTCTTGAGGTCCTGGGCTCAAGCGATCCTCCCACCTCTGTCTCCCGAGTTGGTGGGACTCCAGGCATGCACCACCACACCTGGCTAATTTTTGTATTTTTTGTAGAGACAGGGTTTTGCCATGTGGCCCAGGCTGGTCTTGAACTTCTGGGTTCAAGTGATCCACCCACCTTGGTCCCCCAAAGTTTTGGTCTTACAAGCCTGAGCCACCACACCCAGCCTCGCTCTTACGTTTTATACTTCAATACTCCGTCAAATCAAAGACAGAAAACCCAACGCATGAACCAGGCGCCGCCTCTCCCCGCTGAGAAAATGTGCCAGGGCTGTTTGGCCTTTGGTGGGAGTGCTAGACAATGCCATCCAACAGGGACAGCACCAAGCTGACCACCTAATTTCAAAATTTTGAGCAATCACAGTAAAACCCAAGTGAAATTCATTTTAATGTTTAATTAACCTAGCATATTCAAAATATTATTTCAACATGTATATATTTTTTTTACTCTCCAGGCCTTGGTTTCATTTGCATTTCTAGAAATATACACACACTTCTCTGTGCTACAAAAATTATACAGCAGCCCCCGTTTATCCTCTGGGGATCTGTTCCGAGCCTCCCAGTGGATGCCTGGACCCCACTCTACAATAAAGGCAACATGTAAACAATACCTTTAACAGTGAGATATACATACATAGATAATTTAGTATTATCTTCAAAGCCCAGTGTGTTTTGGATCCTTTTTTTTTTTTGAGACAGAGTCTCACTGTGTGGGCCAGGCTGGAGTACAATAGCACAATCTGGGCTCACTGCAACCTCCCCCTCCCGGGTTCAAGTGATTCTCCTGACTCCCGAGTAGCTGGGATTACAGGCGCCTGCCACCAATGCCTGGCTAATTTTTGTATTTTTAGTAGAGACAGAGTTCACCATGTTGGCCAGGCTGGTCTCGAACTCCTGAACTTGTGATCCACCCGCCTCAGCCTCCCAAAGTGCTAGGATTACAGGCGTGAACCATTGCGCTTGGCCTTTTTTTTTTTTTTTTTTTTAAATGAGACAGTTTTACTCTCTGTCATCCAGGCTGGAGTGCAGTGGTGTGATCACAGCTCACTGGAGCCTTGACGTCTCCTGAGTAACTGGGACCACATGGACACACCATCATGTCTGGCTATTTATTTTTTTGAGAGATGACAGCTTACTACATTGCCCAGTCCTGTCTCAAACATCTGGGGTCAAGTCAGCCTCCCAAGGTGCTGGAATTACAGGCATAAGCCACTGGTCCCGGCTGGATACATCCCAATTTGGACATTAAATTATCAGAACTTTGTTTCTCAAGACTTTAACAATTAAAAACATTTTTTCATTAGAACACCTGATCTGCAGATTCACAGTTCACACACCCAGGTTCCTAACGTACCTAAGTTTTCCACTGACTGAACCAAGTTGGTGGTTTTTAAACTTAACCACACTGAACACTGTGCTGGCTGCACTTTCACTGCTCCACAGCACATGTGGCCGGAGGTGCTGGAGACGCAGGCAAGCGGCTTGTCCAAGTGCAGTCCCAGACCAGACGTATCACCTGGGCAGCTCCAGGTGTAAACCTGAGTCCACCTCAGACCACAGAATCAGGGCCTCGGGGTGGGGTCCAGCACCCTCCCGCAAGGAGCCCTGTGTTTTGACACAGGCTAGGGCTTGGGAACTGCCGGCCTAGGACAGACACCATGAAGCAAGCACAGAAAGTCACGTCACCCAGCATCAGGGATGTGCGTGGTCAGGTGATTGCATTGTTGTGCAAGCATCCTAGAGTGACTTACACAGAGCTCGATGGTGCGGCCTCCTCCACAGCCAGGCTGTAGGGCATAGCCTGTGGCTCCCAGGCTACAAACGTGCAGAGTGCGAGTGCGCTGAATGCTGTAGGCCACTGCGGCACGGCGCTGAGTGTTTGTGCTTCTAAACCTAGGCGTGGTGCGGTCCAGCTTGCTGGGAGGATTACGTCCCAGCGTTCTGTGGGACTGCAGGGTGACTAGCTTGTTTTTACTTTTTTGAGATGGAGTCTCGCTCTTATCACCCAGGCTGGAGTGCAATGGCACAATCTCTGCTCTCTGCAACCTCTCCCTCCCAGGTTCAAGTGATCCTCCTGCCTCAGCCTCCCGAGTAACTGGGATTACAGGCGCCCACCACCACGCCTGGCTAATTTTTGTATTTTTAGTAGGGACGGGGTTTCACCATGTTGGCCAGGCGGGTCTCGAACTCCTCCAAATACCACAATGTACCCCATCAATATGTACAATTATAACAATTAAAATAAAAGCAAAAAAGTTTGTCAGATTAAAATAAAAAGATATAGTGAAAATACAGTATCTTCTGCGATTGCCAACAAATACATGGTCCGTCATTGACAGAAACATCGTTCGCCTGACTGCAGGTCTGATCACCTTTTTGCAGAACGGAAACAGAATACAAACCCTTCCCCTGTTACATTTTTAGATGGTGAAAGCAGAAAAAAAAAATGCAGTGGCTTGTGTTTTTGTGAACTGTCTCACTGGGATGTCTGATGGGCACAGCTGGGTGGCCAGGGCAGTTCAGATCAGGACAGAACTTGGGGGCATTTTACCTTATTCCCTGACACCCCCTAAGTTCCCAGGAAATCACCACACTCTTGATGAGCACAGTGGCTGTCAATATAAATCTAAGACCAGTATTTACGTTACCCGTGTTCATCACTTCACAAAATCAGACAGTGGTGGGAAGTGTCAGGCCACGAAGGCTGCATGTCATCTGGTCTCGAACTCCTGACCTCAGGTGATCCACCTGCCTCCACCTCCCAAAGTGCTGGGATTACAGGCGTGAGCCACTGCGCCTGGCTGAACTGTGTCTGTTTTTAGAAGTCGGCTGTGGCAGGAACAAGTCGTCCAGGAAGACACACTTTCTCTCACAGTGTCGCAGCCCCTTGGAGGTTAGGAACAGGCACACAGCTGTGCCCTCAGGGAATGCGAGTAGCACCTGTGGCCGCTGCTGGACAAGAACCCTCAGCCAGGCAGGTTGGATGTCCTTCCCCCTTCTTGGCCAGACAGCCACACCGTTACAGAGGCGACATGAAGAGAACGCGAGTGAGCTGTCTGGTGTTTGCTGGTTTTGAACTCCTGACCTTAGGTGACCCACCCACCTTGCCCTCCCAAAGTGCTGGGATTACAGGTGTGAGCCACCATGCCTGGCCTAGTTTGTGTATTTCAGTGGGAAAGTTTCAAGGTTTCAGGCTACTTGCCATTAGAAGGATGGGGGTACCCAAGGGCGGAAGTTACCTAGAGTGGAAATAACCCACACGGCAGTGCGGACGGGAAGGACCTCATCACTTTCCACCGAAAAGAACAAAGAACAGCTCTTTTCAGGTTTGTCTTGATGACGCAGAAGTGTTGGTCATGTCAGAGGATCTTGGAGGGCAGAAAAGGTGTTTCAGAAACCAGCTATATGATGCTGCTGCTGCCGAGGTTGCCCTGGAGTGAGCTGCTTTCGTAACTTGGGGTCCCATTCCTGTCTCTTTCATCCATCCGGACAATGCTGCACCACTGGAGCATCGCGTCACACTGTGCAGTTACACACAGCAACCTTTCTGTGTTCACCAGCCAAGAGCTGCAGCACCCCACACAGACGTAACTGCGTTCACATGAGCCGGGTGAACCAGTACCTGAGTCGCTGGGACAGCCCGCCAGGAGCCAGGGTGAGGAAGTCTCCCGATGGCTTGGATTCAGAGGCTGTCACGGGTGAGCACCTACAGAGAGGGTGGATGGGTCAGCTCAGCCTCCATGAGCTGACTGCAAGAACCCACATGGCTTCCTGAAGGTAAGCAACTACCACCAGCCTGGCCCAGCGATGGACACCAGACACCACCAGGTACAACAGTTTAGGCAAATGCAGATGCTTCTTGATTTGACAAACATTAGCATTACGAGTTGAATCATGTCCCAAGACATGCTGGAGCCCTAGACTCGGTACCTCAGAGTGTGACCTTCTGTGGAGACAGGGTCTTTCCAGAGGTCATGAGTGTGGGATCACATGACCAGCATCCTTACAAAAAGGGGAAGTCGGGACACACACAGAATGCCAGGTGAAGATGAAGGTGGAGACGGGGGTTGTGCAGCGACGAGCCCCGAAATGCTGGGGAGAGGCAGCTGATGCTCTCCGCAGGCCTCAGAAGGGGCCGGCCCCGCTGACATCCTGCGCCTGGTCTTCCAGCCCCCAGAACTGTGAAAGAACCGATTTCTGTGGTTTGAGCCACCCAAGTTTGTAGTACTTGGTGACGGCAGCAGTGGGAAATGAGAACAACTAGAATCAACTTCAGCATTCAATTTTATTATAGTCCCATCTCCCTCAACAAACAAGATCAGTAGCCAGTGTGGGATGGTGCTCAATGGGGCTCCACTTCCCACTACAGTGTAAGCTGCTACTGCGTGTTCCGAGCCTTCGCAGCTGAGTCTCTTCTCACCCGGCTTTGATGGTGGGGCGACTCCCGTGTCTGCAGCTGTGGTCCAAAGGGTGTCTGTGCTGGATACAGAAGTTGCCATGACACTGGGCACATGACATCTGCAGCATCTCTTTCTTCTTGCAGCCCTCTTTTGAGCAACGGTATGTAAAAATCTGAGAGAACAAAGTGACTTCAAACAAGCAATTCTTTTTTTGGAGACAGGGTCTCGCTCTGTTGCCCAGGGTGGAGTGCAGTGGCTCCATCTCGGCTCACTGCAACCTCTGCCTCCCGGACTCAAGTGATTCTCCTGCTTCAGCCTAGTACCTGGTACTACAGGCACACACCGCCACACCCAGCTAATTTTGTCTATTTTCGTAGAGATGGGGTCTTGCCATGTTGCCCAGGCTGGTCTCAAACTCAGCCTCAACTGGATCCTCCCGCCTTGGCCTCCCAAAGTGCTAAGATTACATGTGTGAGCCACTGTGCCAGCCTTAATAAATTCTTTCACAGCCCCCAATAAGAACATTCACATTTAAACTAGACACGGCTCCTGTCTGCACAGAGTACAGATGCAAAATTTCATTTGACCATCTCAGTGCAGTAAGAAGAAGAACATGGGGCCGGATGCAGTGGCTCACGCCTGTCATCCCAGCACTTTGGGAAGCCAAGACGGGTGGATTGCCTGAGCTCAGGAGTTTGAGATAAGCTTGGGCAACACGGTGAAACCCCATCTCCACTAAAATATAAAAGATTAGCCGGGCATGGCAGCGTGGTGCCTGTAAGCCCAGCTACTCAGGAGGCTGAGGTAGGAGAATTGCTAGAACCCGGGAGGTAGAGGTGGCAGTGAGCTGAGATTGTGCCACTGCACTCCAGCCTGGGTGACAGAGCAAGACTTTGTCCCTTTAAAAAAAAAAAAGCAAAGCCAGCCAGCCAGCATTGAAGCTGGGGATTCCCGTGAAGATGGCCCAGAGGTGCTGCTGGGAGGACAACAGAGAGAGGCAGCCAGGAAGCAGGGAGCAGGAGGGAAGGAGGCCAAGCACGGGTGACAGGCAAGCCCCACAGAGGCACTGGCTCCGGGAGCTCTGGGACAGTGTGTCCCCATCAAGGGAATATCTATCATGTCCCAGTACCCACCGGTCTTTTTTTTTTCTTGATGCCAGGGTGTAGGCAGCGATATAAATTCCTAGGAGTCAGAACTCCAAGAGGGGAAGGCAGTGAGGAGAGTGGGGAGGGTTCCAGCAGCTGGGGGTGGCCCTCTGGCCAAGGCAGGCAGACATGGCCATGCTGAGCGACCATGCAGGAGGGACCCGTGCAAGGATGCAGGCAGAACACAGACTGTGCCCACCACAAGGGCAGAAGCAGAGGGGGCCAGGAGCAGCCGGGAGGGCATACCTGTGTGGGGGCCTTGCGGCAGTGCTGGGTGAGCCCCCAGCAAGGGAAGCTGTGTCGTGTGGCAGAAGCGGGTGCGCCAGAGAGAGCTGTGATGTCTCAGAGGCTTAAGAGACCTCCAGAGGCTGAGGGTCCCAGGGCACAGCCACAGCAGGGAGAACCAGACAGGGCCAGAAAGCGGGGACCAGAGCAAGCTTCTGCACAGAGAGTTTTGTGTGGCAGACTAAGGAACACTGACTTTATTTCTCTATGTTTGAGACTAAAAGTTACTTGGTTTATGGTAATACAATTATAAAGTATTGAACATCATATACTAAGATAGTTGGTAACCATCAACCAGGACCCATGTCTAGGAACGGATTAAGCCTGACAGCAGCCACTTCCCTAGAGAAGCTCCTTGAGCTGGGCGTGGTGGCTCACGCCTGTAATCTCAGCACTTTGGGAGGCTGAGGCGGGCAGATCATGAGGTCAGGAGTTCAAGACCAGCCTGGCCAACATAGTGAAACCCTATCTCTACTAAAAATACAAAAGTTAGCTGGATGTGGTGGCATACACCTGTAGTCCCAGCTACTCGGGAGGCTCAGACAGGAGAATTGCTTTAACCCGGGAGGTGGAGGTTACAATGAGCTGAGACGGCACCATTCACCATTGCACTCCAGCCTGAGTGACAGAGCAAGACTCTGTCTCAAAAAATAAAAATAAAAACGAAACGCACATAACAGAATGGATCTATAAAGCCACGTGAATTCATCTCTGGAGGAAAACTAGTAAATTCCAGTCAAGAAAGACGAACCTGACCTGGGATCCCTCATATTAAAGAACATTTATAAAACTAAAAGCTCAGGCTCCTCGCAGTTTAGGACAGGGATACCGCAGCGTTAGGACTCTTCTTTTCTACTTTGTATATAAACTATTGGGAGTAATTTTCAGGTAGCAAACTAACTCTTCCCAAGGAAAAACCAGGCATCCCGGATAAAGGAACTGAGGCAGGCCCTGTCCTTACCTTCTCTTTCTTCTTCCCAGGGTGAGAGTCACAGTCTCTGTCAATGTGATCGCCAACCACCACGTCTGGTATCTGGCCCTTTTTTACTGGGATGGGGGTATTACACAATGGGCATACTGGGACATGAACATCCTAAAAATAACAAAGGTAAGATGGCATCTGAGACTCATACAACCTAAAGTCACAGAAGTTTTAAACGAGTACTCCTGCGTGGCACACTTAAACACAAAGAGAGTACAAAAACTGGTCTCCTGAGCCCTCCGAGAAGAAAGCATCACTGGGTCATAGATTAGCGGCAGCCGTCTCTAGAATGTGGGCATCAGCTGCCCTGAGGAGTCCAGTGAAGTTTCAACAAATGGACTTCAGCTGACTGCAGAAACCAACTGGGGCCATCTCAGGCTGGCACTGCCCAGGTGAGAGCAGAGCCTGCCCAGATGCCTCCACAGGGAGGAGATGGAGGGAAACATGGACCACAAAGACCCTCCAGCTCCCCTCAATCGCCAACGGCCTGATCCCTTTGCGGCTTCCCCAGTGGCTTCTACGTACACGGAGAGTTGCTTGCGCCCAGATGAGGCCACGTGTAGCTAGAGTGAGCTCCCAGGTACTAACGACTGTCACTGGCTGCAGGCCAAGGTTGTAGGGGCTCTGGAGGGGAGGACCGCCCAGCAGCTGAAAGCCCAGTAAGGCTAAAAACCTGAGCTGGGGGCTCCAGAGGGGTGGACTACCCAGCAGCTAAGGCCCAGCATGGCTAAAAACCTGAGCCAGGGCAGGAGTTGATGAAAGGTCAATGAGAAAACTGAGGTGGCAACCGACATCAAAGGGGTGGCAGGTGATCACGGAATTATAGGCACGCCGTCTGCAGCCCGAGCTGGGAGACTCACAGGTGGTGGTGCTCCCTCATTTGGTCAAATGAAATAAAGTATTAGTACATGGTCTCCAGCCAGACCCCGCCCCATGCCGGGGCAGGAAGGGGAAATGGGAAGACACGCTGGGCAGTCTGGTTTAGTCATCTGTGCCTAGTAAACGCAGGGAATGTGAGTCACCCTCCCCACCCACCGTGATGACCTAAAAATGGCTGGAGGGTCAGACCCTGGCCAACACTGGTCAAAGCACAGAATGCTGGTGGCCCAGCATTACCCACATTACCACCGCCACCAGGGTCAAGTGGCAGAGTTCACTAAAACGACCTGTGACCCATCCAGAGACAAAGCAAACACAGGCTGGGAACCATGTGAAAAGTCAACAACAGAAGTCTCAAACCTCTGGACTCGGGGCAAGCTCATTTCCTTAGGTCCTGTTTCAGTTTCTACTGTGTACTTTGGGAGTCACCAAAATACGATGTCAAGGCTGCAGTTGTTCAAATAAATAAGCATATTTACTGTCTTCCTGATTGGCTTCCAAGTCAAATATTAAAACTTTTCTTGCATTCGGTGAAGACACAGCTATGGTGTAACAGATCAAAGGAACCAAGTATTTGAACATCTAAAGTAAGCTTGGAACATAACGTTACAACTAAGTGACTCCATGAGTCCCTGAAAATAAGATCTCAGTTGTCTGAGAGTCATCCAACAGAATGTCCTGTGAGGGCAGAAACGATCCTCTGTACTGCCTAACAGCAGGCACCTGAAACAAGGCTAGTGGGACTGAGAAACTGGATTTTAAAATTTAATTTTCATTGAGTTAGCCACACGTGGCTAGTCCCTACCATACCACCAAGACAGTGCAGCTTCAGACAGTGAAGATGAGAATCTTTTGAACAAAGGATGAATTACCTTCTGGAATGCAAACGGACACTTATGTGCAGCGTATGTAAAATGATCTTTACAGAAATCTTGTTTACACGCATCACATTTTACTGGAAGAAAATCTAAAAAACAAAAAACAGGGAAGTGTTTTAACGACTGGAACAAAATACTTCTAGATGGTACTAAAAAGTGTTTACCTACACTAAGTGCTTCAGGCCTATGAGATGGACAGGTCCTCGAGGGCCACACATGTGAAAACAATCCCAAGGTCAGGCTGTCTTCTAGAGAGAGACTCTGGCATCACAAGTATTCAAGCAGCACCCTGGAGCCACTCGGCCCTGCCAGCCAGCCTGCATCTCTGCAACCCCGCCTCCGGTGGATGCTAAGTGTCAAACAGAACCTGCACCAGCGCATTTTCCAATACTGAAGAGCCAGGAAGGCCAAGACACAATTATCAGCTAATTAACGGAACAGCCAGCTTTCCCCCAACAAAATACCATTTTCTATTAAGTCTCTTAAAAGTACTCACCTAGCTGCTTGCAAGTTTTTTCTGAACAATGCTTCCCCAAATCAGGAAACTCCATTACGAGAACAGTGTTCAAAACGCAGATAGCAGAGTTAAGTATTACCTACAAAACAATCAGAATAGTTAGGAGGAAAGCTGGACTGCTCTTCAGTCACCAGGATTTACAATGTAATTACAGCTAATGAAAGTCAACAAACGCGCTGTGTGGGGAGCATTCCATGGAGTTTTAGTACAAATACCAGCTGTCCGCCATTCGTACTCAATCCCATTAAGAGACACGGACTCCATAGTCCTTTTAATTCCTAGTCTATGAGGCACTCCTTGAACTCGGGTTTCTATTTCAACTCACATTGAGGGGGCGAGAACTAATTCACACAGCTGCCAGTGATGATTACGACTTCGGTGAATTTTAAGTCACAATTTTATCCATGGAATATACTTGTTGACATAAACAAAACTCTGTTACTAGGTGCTAAATCACATCAATTGACTCCATTACCCAGAGGAGATTTAACTCTGTCCCTCGCCTCTCTCTTCAACTCCCTTAGGCATTGAGTCTTTACTGGGAACTTATTCTTCGATGCCATCAACCTGGAGTTGATGAGGGAGAAGCGCAAGCTGTTAAGTCATTATGGAAAACAAGCAGACAGCTGGTGAAATTACTGCACTCGAGAGAGAATCAACGGGCTCACGAGGTCCCCTCCATGATCTAGTACCCAACCAGCCCTCCCGGGGCCTTTTCCTGGGGCTCACGAGGTCTCGTCATCTAGTACCCACCAGCCCTCCCGGGGCTCTTTCCTGGAGCTCACGAGGTCCCGTCCTCTAGTACCCACTAGCCCCTCCCGGGGCCTTTTCCTGACCTTCCCGTCAGCTCTCTCCACCCTCCTAGAGGCCTCCTAGACTGTCGCCTGTGACTAAAACCCTCTCGCCCATAGCAATCGTCTAGTCATCCCCTCCCGTCTCAGTTTAAAGCCACTCCCACCCTCCCCAGTTCCCTCTATGTTACACGCCCGCTACTCAAGGTGCCCATTAGTCCTTTCCCAGCCCTCATTCGCCCACAGCTTCCAACTACGGATCCGCTGCTTTACCATTAGCTCCCGGTGCCCGACACACAGCAGGCGTTCCGAAATTGTTTTGTTCAAGGAATTCACAAGAGTTTGATGTGAATCCCCAAATGATTTTGTTCTGGACGCACAGCAGCCGTCCTAGGAAGCCAACACCCTACCCTGGCAGGCCGGGCCCGCAGCAAGGAAACAGACACATCTACGTGACTGTCGCTCGGCTGGCAGGTTAACGACCCCGTCCGACCCGGTACTGCGGCCCCGATGGCAGGCCGAGCCCCCAGCAGACAGGCCGGACTCCCAACAGCCAGACCCCCAGCAGGCCCGGTCCCCAGCATACAGCCGGATCCCAGCAGCCCGACCTCCAGCAAGCAGCCGGACTTTCAGCAGCCAGACTCCTAGCAGACAGACCGAACCCCCGAGCAGCCTGACCTCAAGGCTGGCCCGACCCCCGGCAGACCCTGTCCCCGGGGACAGCGCAATCCCCGGCCCGTACCTGGCTCTCGTCCGAGACCCAGGCAGCTGCGGTGAGCAGCAGAAGATAGAGGAGACGGAAACGCAGGTGTCCTCCTCCGCAGTCGGCTCCAGGTACTGAAACAGAAAGAACCTCGACACTGGCCCCGAGACGCCGTCGGAGGCACACCCACACCCACTGCAGAACGCAACATCTCGCCGCCCGCGGCCTAGGGCCATTTATCCGCAGCCCCCGGATCCGAGAGCCGTCTCGGCCTTGGGGTTTCCGGGCGCGCCCCGACGACGTCACCCGCAGACCGGCCAATCCCGCCAGGCCGCGGCCTAGTGGCGCCGGCGCGCCCCGAAGACGTCACCAGCCATCCGGCCAATCCCGCCCCGTCGCGCCCCGCAGGCCCGCCCACTCCTCGCCCCTCCGCTTCCCTTCTCGAAGCGTCCGGTCGCTTCTCGCAGGTGGCGCGCTTGCTGAGTCACAGTGAGGCGGCTCCGCGCAGGCGCAGCCGGGCGGGCGAGGCGCGGTGAAGCTGTCAGGCCTGCGGCCGGGGTCCTGCGGGGCAGGAGCGCGAGGCCGGCCTGAGGGAGGAGGCCTAGCGACCCTTCCGGCGCCTCCAACCCCGCGCAGCCACCCACGTCCGCGCATCCTGCGGGTCCCAGGAGGCCTCCATCTCAAAACAACGTGTTTTTAGGTAATTTCAAACTTAGGGAAAAGCTTCAAGAATAATACCGAAAATGTCAGTGTCCCCAGCACCTAGATCCCCCAGTTAAACCCTTTCCCATTTCACCGCGCTGCCCCCGGCCCCCTGGACGGTTATGTGGCCGCGTGGGGTTGACTCTGCCCAGGGCCGCGGTCACTGCACAGAACGCTCTGCACGTAAGAGGCTCCGCCTGGGGAAGACCCCGTCCGGGCTGGGCCGGGGGAGGGCGTGGGCCCAGGATATGGAGACCAGCCTGGGCAATATAGCGAGACCCCATCTCTGCAGAAATAAAATATTAGGCGGACCGTGTACGGTGGCTCACGCCTGTAATCCCGGCACTTTGGGAGGCTTAGGTGGGAGGATGGCCTGAGGTCAGTGTCTCACATGTCCGTGTGAAGAGACCACCAAACAGGCTTTGTGTGAGCAACAAGGCTGTTTATTTCACCTGGGTGCAAGCCGGCTGAATCGGAAAAGAGAGTCAGCAAAGGGTGATGGGATTATCATTAGTTCTTACAGGTTTGGGGATAGACGGTGGAGTTAGGAGCAATGTTTTGCAGGCAGGGGGTGGGTCTCACAAAGTATATTCTCAAGGGCGGGGAGAATTACAAAGAACCTTCTTAAGAGTAGAGGAGATTACAAAGTACATTGATCAGTTAGGATGGGGCAGAAACAAACTACAAGGGTGGAATGTCATCAGTTAAGGCTATTTTCACTTCTTTTGTGGATCTTCAGTTGCTTCAGGCCATCTGGATGTATACGTGCAGGTCACTGGGGATATGATGGCTTAGCTTGGGCTCAGAGGCCTGACAGGAGTTCCAAGACCAGCCTGGCGAACACGATGAAACCCTGTCTCTACAAAAATAAGAAATGAACGCGGCATGGTGGCATGCACCTGCAGTCCCAGCCTCTTGGGAGGTGGAGGCATTAGTCAGCTGTGAATGCGCCCTGCGCTAGAGCCTGGGCAGCAGAGCAGACCCCTCCTCAAACCCAAAAAGCATCGTGCCAACCAGACCAGATGGTCGCCTAATCAGTAGAGACTACGCCCAATCAGGTAAGGACAGACACAACCAGGCATGCTCTTTCTTGTTGTTTTGTTTTTTGTTGTTTTGAGATGGAGTTTCGCTCTTGTTGCCCAGGCTGGAGTGCAGTGGTGTGATCTCGGCTCACCGCAACCACCACCTCCTGGGTTCAAGCTATTCTCCTGCCTCAGCCTCCCAAGTAGCTGGGATTACAGGCATGCACCACCACGCCCGGCTAATTTTGTATTTTTAGTAGAGACGGGGTTTCTCCATGTTGGTCAGGCTGGTCTCGAACTCCCAACCTCAGGTGATCCGCCCGCCCCAGCCTCCCAAAGTACTGTTATTACAGGCGTGAGCCACCGCGCCCATCTTGTTGTTTTTCTTTATACAGTGTGTTCCTCTGTGGCTCAGGCTGAAGGGCACTGGGATGATCACAGCTCACTGCAGCCTCCGCCTCCCAGGCTCAAGCCATCCTTCTTCCTTAGGCTCCTGAGTAGCGGGAGCTACAGGTGTGCGCCATCATGCCTGGCTAATTTTTGTATTTTTTGTAGATACGGGGTTTTGCTATGTTGCCCAGGCTGGTCTTGAACTCCTGACCTCAGGTGATCCCTCTGCCTCAGCTTCCCAAAGCGCTGGGATTACAGAACACGAGCCACTGTGCCCGGCTTATTGTACAGTCTTTACTCTCGGTTTTCACCAGAGAACTCAAGGGCTGTGAAAAGAGCAGGCCCTCACCAGCTGCACGGCGGTGGTGACCGGCGCCATCTTGCTGTCTCTCCCAATCATACAACATCTCCCCTTGAAGGCTCTGCCCAGGCACAGACTCCCACCTTTCAAGATGTCTGGATCAGTGCAGGACCTCCTTCTTGGCCACATCGCTCTCCTTGGACTGGTTTGTTAACCCTGTTTTACCCACATTTTCTTTTTTTTTTTCTTTTTTTTTCTTTTTTTTTTTTTGAGACAGAGTTTCATTCTTGTTGCCCAGGCTGGAGTGCAATGACTCGGTCTCGGCTCACTGCAACCTCCGCCTTGCGGGTTCAAGTGATTCTCCCACCTCAGCCTCCCAAGTAGGATTACAGGTACACACCACCACGCCCAGCTAATTTTTTTGTATTTTAGGAAGAGATGGGGTTTCACCATGTTAGCCAGGCTGGTCAGGTGATCCACCCGCCTTGGCCTCCCAAAGTGCTGGGATTACAGGTGTGAGGCACTGTGCCCGGCCTACCCCCCTTTTCTCTTGATATAAGTGCTGCTTTGATATGGACATTTTAATCCATAATCTGTAACATTTATGTATTAAGTTTACTACTATCTATGGTTTGCAGTGTTGACTCACCTGTGGAGTGGTCTGACCCTGAATGCCCGGGGTTGTGGCCACTGAGTGAACGGACTGTGCTAAGGGGAATTGCCACCTTGTGAACCCTGTGTAGTTACGGCTTTTCTGATTAAGTATCAATAAAAGTCTGACCTTGTGAAAAAAGCAAATGTGAGTGGCCCTGCTTATGTTTCACCCTGCGTTGCTCAGTGATAGTTCTGCAAAGTCGCAGCAAACATGGAATCATCTAATTATCGTGAGTGTTGGTGAGTAACACCCCTAGGCACTGGCTCCCAGGGAAATACAGAGTCAGGTTCCTCTGAGCCGCCTGCCACAGCATTTCTGTTAAGCAGTTAATCGTTAACCTTGTTGTACGTGTCTCTCTCTCAAGGTTCCTTATTTAATAATGTCTAGTTGATTCATTAACATGGAATTCATGGCCAGTACCTCTGTCACTCATGCCTGACTGAAGTTTATCAGCACGTCTTTTTCTCCCTTAGGCACATGACAGCCTTCTTGCAATCAAGAAACTACGTGTGGCCAGGTGCGGTGGCTCACGTGTGTAATCCCAGCACTTGGGGAGGCCAAGGCAGGTGGATCACCTGAGGACAGGAGTTTGAGACCAGCCTGACCAATATGGTGAAACTCCATCTCTAGTAAAAATACAGACATTAGCCGGGTGTGGTGGTGCACACCTGTAATCCCAGCTACTCGGGAGGCTGAGGCAGGAGAATCTCGGGGGTGGAGGTTGCAGTGAGCCAAGATTGCCCCATTGCACTCCAGTTTGGGCAACAGTGAGACTCCATTTCAAAACAAAACAAAACAAAAAAATTGGCCAGGTATGGTGGGCGGGGGGGGCGGGGGGCACCTGTAATCCCAGTTGCTCAGGTTGTTGAGGCAGAAGAATCACTTGAAACTGGGAGGTGGAAGTTGCAGTGAGCCTAGATTGTGCCACTACACTCCAGCCTGGTTGACAGAGTGAAGCTCTGTCTCAAAAAAAGAAAAGAAACAATACTAAAGTCTGATCCTCAGACCCCATTCAGTTTTTTGTTGTTGAGACAGAGTCTCACTCTGTCGCCCCGGTTGGAGTACAGTGGTGAGATCTCGGCTCACTGCAACTTCTGCCTCCTGGGTTCAAGCGATTCTCCTGCCTCAGCCTCCTGCAGATTTTACAAACAGTGTCAACAATGTCTCTTTTCCTTTCCGCTCCAGGATCCCATCCACTATCACAGTTTCGGCTTCCCCCAAGCTGGAATATGTCTTTGCAGACTCCCATCCTTATTAAAGGGCAAAGACTTCTCATACACGTAGGATGGGTCATATGTTCTTGGCGGGACTGCAGAGAAGGTGCCGTGTCCTGGGTCCTCACGTCGGGGCACAGGCTTCCAGCCGATTCTACCTGGGTTATGTTTATCTCAATTCTCCGGTGGTATTGGTGTCTGCTGGGTTTTGCCAGAATGAAGACACTGTGTTTTCATTTGTAAATTGATTCGTATTTTCCAGGGAGACATTCTGAGATTACAGTATTGTCTTAGTCAAGGTGCTGCAGAGGGACAGAACTAATAGGATATATGGACATGTGAAAGAAAGTTTATGAAGGAGAACTGGCTCACACCATCACGAGGCAAAGTCCCATGACAGGCCGTCTGCAAGCTGAGGAGTGAGGAAGCCAGCAGTGGCTCAGCCGGAGTCCAACAGCCTCAAACAGGAAACCCGACAGTTCAGGCTTCAGTCTGTGGCCAAATGCCCAGAGACCCCAGAAAGCTACTGGTGTTAAGTCCCAGAGTCCGAAGGCCAAAGAACCTGGAGTGTGATGCCCAAGGGCAGAAGGAATGGACAGAACCATCCAGCAGGGGGTAAAGACGAAAGCCAGAAGACTCAGCAAGCCAGCTTACCTACCTTCTTCTGCCTGCCTTGTTCTAGCCGCACTGGCAGCCGATTGGAGGGTGCCCACCCCCACTGTGGGTGGGCCTTCCTCTCCTAGTCCACAGACTCAAATGTCAGTCTCTCTGGGAACACCCTCACACCAGAAACAATACCAGCCATCTAGCCACCCTTCAGTTCACCTCGCAACCATTGTCTTACTCATGAAACCTATGCAGACCCACCTTAACCTCCATCGGTGACTTCTACCTGAAGCCCTCTGATTGCTGCCCAGTGGTGCTTTTTAAAATAATTTCCATAGTTTCTTCTACACCTTTAGTTGGCATTCTACTGTAAAGGAGAGATTTTATTTTATATCTTATTCATTTATTTGTTAGTTTATAGTCACCACCATATGGATGTAGATTTCTGTCTCATTTACTGGGGAGTATTCTCTTGCAGTCGTGATTTATTTTGATGTTCACATCATCCCAGATTTGGTGAGTGAGCGCCCCTTCACGCTGGCTCCCGAGTGCTGACGTGTCCCCGTCCTTCTCTGCACCTTTACTTACCTCCTGGCATCAGATATTCCAGGCTCATTTGTTCTCTCCTTGCTCCAACCCTGCAGTCAGCCATCTCCCTAAGGACGTTGGTTCCTTTATGGAAGATGGCATTTAGAAGCCAGGATTTGGGCTGAGCACTGTGACTCACACTTGTAATCCCAGCACTTTGGGAGGCCAAAGTGGGCGGATCGCTGGAGGCCAAGAGTCTGAGACCAGCCTGGCTAACGTGGTGAAACCCTTCCCCGTCTCTACTACAAATAAAAAATTAGCTGGGTGTGTTGGCGTGTGCCTGTAATCCCAGCTACTCAGGAGGCTGAAGCACCAGAATCTCTTGAACCCGGGAGGCCGAGGTTGCAGTGAGCCAAGATTGCACCACTGCACTCCAGCTTGGGTGACAGAGTGAGACACTGTCTCAAAAAGGATAATAATAATTTAAAAAACAGTAGGATTTGGGTGAGCGGTGTGCTCATTGCTTCTGGGCCCTCTCAGTGGACATAGGCTAGGAACGTTAAGATGTATGTGCCTGTGTATGTACACACGTCTGTAGCTATGTCTATGTTGTATACGTGTGTGTTTCCAAAAACCAAATCCATAACCATACCTTCACTTTCAGTCCAATACCTCCGGGCTCTTTCTAGCCTTCTACCTTTCAAGATTGTGAATACCTTCTCCAGCAGTGAGAAACCTGGCTCCTTTATCCTCAGTGGATTTTCTTAATTTGCTTAATTTTTTTCTTTTGTTTTGTTTTTGAGACAGAGTCTTGCTCTGTCACCCAGGCTGGAGTGCAGTGGTGTGATCTTGGCTCACCGCAACCTCTGCCTCCTGGGTTCAAGCGATCATCCTGCGTCAGCATCCCGAGTAGCTGGGATTACAGGCATGTGCCACCAGGCCCGGCTAATTTTTGTATTTTTAATAGAAACGGGGTTTCACTATGTTGGTCAGGCTGGTCTCGAACTCCTGACCTCGTGATCCGCCTGCCTCGGCCTCCCAAAATGCTGGGATTACAGGCATGAGCCACCACACTCGGCCAAGTCAGAGTTTTAAATTTCATCTTTTTTGTAATTAATTGAACACCTGCATTCAAAGAAACAGAGAAGTACCACTACACATAAGTAAGGTGGCCCCAGCATACCTAAGTTTCTCAGCATATCAAGCTTAGGGGCTTCTTTTTATGTGAAGTCCTCCTAAGACACCCTCTGATAGCTGCCTTGTGGTTAGGGAAGAAGGGCCTTGTAATAGCACGACTGGAGGGAGGCGGGCAGCTCTCATGGCCTTACTTTGCAGACCTGGAGATGTCCACTAGAAAGGAGGAGATCGTGGCTGGGTGCGATGGCTCACACCTGTAATCCCAGCATTTTGGGAGGCCGAGGCAGGCAGATCACGAGGTCAGGAGATTGAGACCATCCTGGCTAACATGGTGAAACCTCATCTCTACTAAAAATACAAAAACAGCTGGGCATGGTGGCAGGTGCCTGAATCCCAGCTACTCGGGAGGCTGAGGCAGGAGAATGGCGTGAACCCAGGAGGCAGAGCTTGCAGTGAGCTGAGAATTGCACCACTGCACTCCAGCCTGGGTGACGGAGCGAGACTCTGTCTCAAAAAAAAAAAAAAAAATCACAAGCATTCTTATACACCAATAACAGACAAACAGAGAGCCAAATCATGAGTGAACTCCCATTCACAGTAGCTTCGAAGAGAATAAAGTACTTAGGAATCCAACTTACAAGGGATGTGAAGGACCTCTTCAAGGAGAACTATAAACCGCTGCTCAATGAAATAAAAGAGGATACAAACAAATGGAAGAACATTCCATGTTCATGGGTAGGAAGAATCAATATCGTGAAAATGGCCATACTGCCCAAGGTAATTTATAGATTCAATGCCATCCCCATCAAGCTACCAATGACTTTCTTCACAGAATTGGAAAAAACTAAAGTTCATATGGAACCAAAAAAGAGCCCACATCACCAAGTCAATCCTAAGCCAAAAGAACAAAGCTGGAGGCATCACGCTACCTGACTTCAAACTATACTACAAGGCTACCGTAACCAAAACAGCATGGTACTGGTACCAAAACAGACATATAAATCAATGGAACAGAACAGAGCCCTCAGAAATAACGCCACATATCTACAACTATCTGATCTTTGACAAACCTGAGAAAAACAAGCAATGGGGAAAGGATTCCCTATTTAATAAATGGTGCTGGGAAAACTGGCTAGCCATATGTAGAAAGCTGAAACTGGATCCTTTCCTTACACCTTATACAAAAATTAATTCAAGATGGATTAAAGACTTAAACGTTAGACCTAAAACCATAAAAACCCTAGAAGAAAACCTAGGCATTACTATTCAGGATATAGGCATGGGCAAGGACTTCATGTCTAAAACACCAAAAGCAATGGCAACAAAAGCCAAAATTGACAAATGGGATCTAATTAAACTAAAGAGCTTCTGCACAGCAAAAGAAACTACCATCAAAGTGAACAGGCAACCTACAGAATGGGAGAAAATTTTTGCAACCTACTCATCTGACAAAGGGCTAATATCCACAATCTACAATGAACTAAAACAAATTTACAAGAAAAAACAACCCCATCAAAAAGTGGGCAAAGGCTATGAACAGACACTTCTCAAAAGAAGACATTTATGCAGCCAAAAGACACATGAAAAAATGCTCATCATCACTGGCCATCAAAGAAATGCAAATCAAAACCACAATGAGATACCATCTCACACCAGTTAGAATGGCAATCATTAAAAAGTCAGGAAACAACAGGTGCTGGAGAGGATGCAGAGAAATAGGAACACTTTTACACTATTGGTGGGACTGTAAACTAGTTCAACCATTGTGGAAGTCAGTGTGGCGATTCCTCAGGGATCTAGAACTAGAAATACCATTTGACCCAGCCATCCCATTACTGGGTATATACCCAAAGGACTGTAAATCATGCTGCTATAAAGACACATGCACATGTATGTTTATTGTGGCACTATTCACAATAGCAAAGACTTGGAACCAACCCAAATGTCCAACAACGATAGACTGGATTAAGAAAATGTGGCACATATACACCATGGAATACTATGCAGCCATAAAAAATGATGAGTTCATGTCCTTTGTAGGGACATGGATGAAATGGGAAATCATCATTCTCAGTAAACTATCGCAAGGACAAAAAAACCAAACACCGCATGTTCTCACTCATACATGGGAATTGAACAATGAGAACACATGGACACAGGAAGGGGAACATCACACTCTGGGGACTGTTGTGGGGTGGGGGAGGTGGGGAGGGATAGCATTAGGAGATATACCTAATGCTAAATGGCGAGTTAATGGGTGCAGCACACCAGCATGGCACATGTATACATATGTAACAAACCTGCACGTTGTGCACATGTACCCTAAAATTTATAATAAAAAAAAAAGAGGTTGCAGTGTCTCCAGTAACACGTCAACTCCACAATAAGGGGCCACAGTGTTCCTCGCCAACGGGTCCCTGCTACGATCCCTATTTTACATAAGAGGAAACTGAGGCATGGAGGGGTAAGAAACAGAGAAGTCAGAATTCAAACCTGGACGACGCCTGTTAGTTTTTTGGGATTACAGGGGTAAGCCACCGCGCCCAGCCACGCCTGTTAGTTTTGTAACTCCAGCATTCCTCTCTGCTGTGTTTGTTAATAGCACCAGTCCTTTGTGGTGTCTTTTTTTTTTGTTTTTGAGACAGGGTCTTCCTCTGTTGCCCAGAAGTGCAATGGTGCGATCTTGGCTCACTGCAACTTCCACCTCCCAGGTTCAAGCAATTCTCCTGCCTCAGCCTCCCGAGTAGCTGGGATTACAAGTGCCCACCACCACGTCCAGCTAATTTTTGTGTTTTTAGTAGAGACAGGGTTTTTGCCATGTTGGCCAGGCTGGTCTCGAACTCCTGGCCTCAAGATATCCGACCACCTCGGCCTCCCAAAGTGCTGAGATTACAGTTGTGAGCCACTGTGCCCAGCCTTTTTTTTTTTTTTAAATACAGATTGGGTCTTGCTACACTGACCAGGCTGGTCTAGAACTCCTGGCCTCAAGCGATTTTCCCACCTTGGCCTCCCAAGGTGCTGAGATTACAGACATGAGCCACCGTGCCCAGCCAGGACCACCCCTTCGGAGTGCTACCTCTCCCCCATTTTATGTGGCTCTGGTGGGTCATCCCTCAGTGTCCACTTACGATGACAGTGACGATATGTCCTGCTTTTGCCAGAGGAGTCCCAGGTTATGTTGACTGTTCTAGCAAAATTATTCAGAGCACCCCATTTTCAGTCTCCATTAGCGTCATGTGAAGTCACCCTAAACGAGGTCAAGAAAACCATCCAGGCTGGGTGTGGTGGCTCATGCCTGTAATCCCAGCACTGTGGGAGGCTGAGGCAGGCAGATCACTTGAGGTCAGGAGTTGGAGACCAGCCTGGCCAACATGGTGAAACCCCATCTCTACTAAAAATACAAAAATCAGTCAGGTGTGGTGGTGGCACCTGTAATCCCAGCTACCTAGGAGGCTGAGGCACGAGAATCGTTTGAACCCGGGAAGCAGAGGTTGCAGTGAGACCAGATCGTGCCACAGCACTCCAGCCTGGGCAAGAGTGAGACTCTGTCTCAAAAACAAACAAGAAACCCCCTCCTAGTTCATGCATGGATTCTGATGCAGACTCGGGAGGGAGACCCTCAGGTGCTGCCCATGAGTAGCTGCGTTGAAGGTAGGTGCTTCCTGGTTGCCCTGAGGGGCTGCTCTGCAGTCAGGAGAGAGGGGCCGGCTCTCAGGGAAAGGCATCAAGGACCACACATGAGTTCCTAGATCCGGGCATATCTAAAATCTAGGAGCCCATAAACTCCCGTTTTCACAGAACCTATTTTGAGTTGGGTTCTTGCCACATGCAATCAGAAGTCCTGGCTGACACACAACTTTGGCTTCAGCAGTCTCCCTAGGTGTCCCCACCCCGTCCCATTCCCTGTGTTCAAAGGCGCTTGGGGCCTTCCTCCACTGTGAAACTCCCAGACACGCCAGCCCAGCTTCTTCAGGTGTCTGCTGGGAAATTTTCTCTCCCTAAATTTCAAAAATGATGGGCAGCCTCTGCCTCACACCCTCATAAATGCAACGTTTACAGTTATTGTCCAGTTGTTTCAGGATGTGGGTTTTCTTTTCTTTACTTTTTTTTTTTTTTGATGGAATTTCACTTTTGTCTCCCAGGCTGGAGTGCAGTGGCGCCATCTCGGCTCACCACAACCTCCACCTCCCAGGTTCAAGCGATTCTCCTGCCTCAGCCTCCCGAGTAGCTGGGACTACAGGTGCTGCCACCACAGCTGGTTAATTTTTGTATTTTTAGTAGAGATGGGGTTTCACCATTTTAGCCAGGCTGGTTTGGAACTCCTGGCCTCAGGTGATCTGCCCGCCTCGGCCTCCCAAAGTGCTGGGATTACAGGCATGAGCCACCGCGCCCCCCTTTTTTCTGTCTGAGAACAACAAGACAGTAAGCTCTGGGGAAGAAACAGGACCCAGCTTCATCTTTTCTTATCTTTTCTTGAGGCCTAACAGGGCTGTGCACTTCTTCAAATATTTGCTGAGGCTGTGAATTATAAAGGCAAAGGTAGAATCCACTGTGTCCAATCCACTGCGTCCAAGCGGAAGAGAGGGTGTCATGGGGAGCGGGCAGTGGGAAGTCACCTGTCTGCCAGGCTGGACGGGTGAACACATTCATCATCTTTAGGCATGCGAGCTTCTCCTGCCTCTATCCAGCCTTCCTTCAGCCCATTTCCCCAGACTTCTGCCACCACCTCCAGGACGTCCTGAAGGCGAACCGGCCTCCCACCTGCTAAGTCCAACAGACACTTCAGCCTGGCTCTCACCAGCCATGGCAGGCTGCCCTCCTACCTCTTGACAACACGCTCTTCCTCGGCTGCAGAGACACCTCCTCTCCTTATTTCCCTCCCACGTTAACAATGACCACACTCAGGCTACATCACTCATGGTATTTTTGCATCAGAAATGCCATCCTTGGGCCGGGCGCCATGCCTCATGCCTGTAATCCCAGCGCTTTGGGAGGCCGAGCCGGGTGGATCCGTTGAGGCCAGGAGTTCAAGAACGGCCTGGGCAACATAGCAAGACCCTGTCTCTACAAAAAGAAACAGTTTTTAAGTCATCCCTGATTTTACAATGCTACTCTGATCTGAGCCCCTGTGGCCTCGGGATCCCCAGGCCTCTGTTCCCGAGAACGCGGGGCGGAAAGCCTAGTCCTGCACGCAATACCAACGATGCGGAGTCAACGGGTTGTTTCGACTTTGTTCTGTCTCCTGAGGGGTTCTGAATAATGGCCACCCCGTTCCTCCTCCGTGCCGCCATGTTCCCTCCCGGCCACGCCCCCTTGCTACCCCTCCAATCTCCACCCCGCACCCTGGCAGCTCCCCCTGGCGGCAGCAGCGGGTCTTTGTGGAGCCAGCCCCGCCGCTCCTTGGCCGCTGGGTTTGTCCCTTATTTTAATGGACGCGCGTTGGCTAGGACTGCAACATTGTTTCTTTCTTCCACAAATTTTAGTTTAAAACAGACAGGAAGTTAATTTCCCGTCTGGCTGCCACACCTGCTGGTGGCGTGGACTGCGGCCCTTAGGCTGTTCCTTGCTCGATTTAACCCTGGGAGACATGGAAGCCTTCCCAGCCGGGCTGTAGGGAGCTGTTGAAAACCTGGTTCACACGAGATCCTTTGCGGGGTGCAGCTGGGGAAAGCATGATTTTAGCTTGTAAGCTGCATGGAGAATGCAAATGTATGTGTGCATATATATATATATATACTTTTTTCTTTTTGAGACAGCGTGTCCCTCTGTTGCCAGGCCGGAGTGCAGTGGCACGATGTCGGCTCACTGCAACCTCCTCGTCCCAGGCTCAAGCGATTCTCCTGCCTCAACCTCCCAAGTAGCTGGGACTACAGGTGCACGCCACCATGCCCGGCTAATTTTTGTATTTTTAGTAGAGACAGAGTTTCACCACATTGGCCAGGCTGGTCTCGAACTACTGACGATGTGATCTGCCCGCCTCAGCCTCCCAAAGTGGTGGGATTACAAGCGTGAGCCACTGTGCCCGGCCAATATATATATTTTTTCAAGACAGCTCAGCCTAAAGTAGCACCAGCATGGACAGGCCAAGTAACAAAGACAGTGCCAGAGGCACCACAGTGGCTGTGGGGGCAAGTATGCGGCCGGCTGGAGCTGCGGGGACCCTGCCCGTGGCTGGAAAGGGGACCAGGGGGTCTCTGGGAAACACAGGGCTCTGACCTCTGTGCAGGGTGAGGAAGGGTTTTACCAGCAGAGGGAGAGCTCAGCCCAGGCCCGAAGTCAGCACCGATGAGCAGCTGACCCCTGGGATCTTTGAGGAACCTGAAAGTGCTTGATGGTCTTTGTGAGTCTGAAATCCGAGCGAAGCGTCAGACCCTCGAGTTTCTCCAGGGGAACTCCGTTAGTCTCCTGGGATTTGATGTACCCAGGCTTTGTTCCTTCTGGACCAGTCACGCCCCACGCCAATCTGAGCCGCGCGGGGTTGGCCCTTCCAGGGCGCTGTGATTAGGTCTAGGGAATTCCACCTGGAGGGAAGGGTAGGCTGTGTCCTAGGGAATTCCACCTGGAGGGAAGGGTGGGCTGTGTCCTCAGGAGGGAGACAGCGGGTGGCAGGCGCCGGCCTCCCAGGCAGCCCTATTGAAAGGTGAAGCCACCTGGACTTCCTGGGTCAAGTGGGGACTGGGAGAACTTTTCTGTCTAGCAAGAGGATTGTAAAATGCACCAATCAGTGCTCTGTAAAATGTACCAATCAGCACTCCGTAAAATGCACCAATCAGCGCTCTGTAAAATGCACCAATCAGCGCTCTGTAAAATGCACCAATCAGCACTCTGTAAAATTCACCAATCAGTGGTCCGTAAAATGCACCAATCAGTGCTCTGTAAAATGCACCAATCAGCACTCTGTAAAATGCACCAATCTGTGCTCCGTAAAATGTACCAATCAGCACTCTGTAAGATGCACCAATCAGTGCTCTGTAAAATGCACCAATCAGTGCCCGTAAAATGCACCAATCAGCAGGATTCTAAAATAGTCAATGGCAGAGAGGATTGAAAAAAGGGCACTTTTCAATAGGACAGAAATGGAACATGGGAGGGGCCAATAAGGGAATAAAAGCTGGCCGCCACAACACGCTCCCCCCATCCGCTCCTCCTCCAACTAGCAGTGGCAGGGTGCTCGGGTCTTCTTTTATGCTGTGGAAGCTTTATCCTTTCTCGCTTCACAGTAAACCTTGCTACCACTCACTCTTTGGGTCCGTGCCATCTTTAAGAGCTGTAACACGCACCTCGAAGGTCCGTGGCTCCATTCTCCAAGTCAGGGAGACAACGAACCCACCAGCAGGAACCACCTCCGGACACACGATGTCCCTGCATTCCCGAAGCTCCCACTACTCCCTGGAATATTGTTTGAAAAGGGTCCCTGTGTCTTTTTTTGCCAGCAACAGAAACTCTTTAAAACAGCCACCATTATAGCAATCAATTACCAAACTCTTCCGCTGGGGCCAGGCAGAAAGCAAAGCACAATGGACATTACCAGGAGGCCCTGCCGCTCTTGTCCAGCCCCTCCCTACTCACTCAGGTGCTCATCACCCCCAGGAGGCCCCACTGCTCCTGTCCAGCCCCTCCCCACTCACTCAGGTGCTCATCACCTCCAGGACGCCCCACTGCTCCTGTCCAGCCTCTACCCACTCACTCAGGTGTCCATCACCGCCAGGAGGCCCCGCTGCGCTCCTGTCCAGCCCCTCCCCACTCACTCAGGTTCTCATCACCCCACTGCTCCTGTCCAGCCTCTACCCACTCTCTCAGGTGTCCATCAGCCCCAGGAGGCTCTGCGCTCCTGGCCAGCTCCTACCCACTCACTCAGGTGCTCATCACCCCCAGGAGGGCCCCCCTCCCTACCCAGCTTCTCCCCACTCAGGTGGTCATCACCCCCAGGAGGGCCCCCCGCTCTGTCCAGGCCCTCCCCACTCTCTCAGGTGGTTGTTGTCCCCCCGGGAGGGGCCCTGCTCCTCATGCAGCCCCTCCCACTCACTCAGGTGGTCATCTAGGGGCGAGGTAGACAAAGCCCAGGTACCGACGGCCTTTCCATCCTCTTTGGTCCCTCTTGGCTGGAGTTCAGGCAGCTCGGTGGCTGGATCCTGTGTTAGGGTGTAGGACAGTGCTGGCCCGGGGTGGCCGGTGCCAGGTCCCTGACATTCCGGGTCTATCTGAGCAGCCAGCAGGAGACCGGGGCAGGAGCCGGCAGTAGCTGCCCTCACCCACAGCACCAGGCTGGCCTGAGTGGGAATCAGAACCCACTGCCTGGTGCTCACAGAGAAGGAGTTTACTCTTCCCCCACCCCCAAAACGGAATGGATTTAATTAGCAGTTTGGGGTTCTCCCCTGTCACGGCTTTGGTCTAAGCTGATGAGGAAACCACAGACTCTCCTACTTTTGTACCTCTTCTTTGATGGGCAAGTGGACCCAGGCGCTGGAAGCCACGTGGCCTGAACCCGGCTCTTCTTGGGGCCTCCCGTGCAAGCCAAGCTGCTTTTCTCTGATGGTTATATTATCCCAGAGAGGGTAGAACGGAGCTGGCTGAAAGCTTTTGAACACTGAGTCATGAGGGCAACGCGACAGAGGACTGTGGATATGAAATCTGACCGAGCTGCTGCTGCCGGCCATGAGGCGCCCGAGGGTGGGTGGGGTGTGCTCTGTGGCTGTCCGTCATCAGCAGGAGACAGCTGCCCTCTGCCAGGCTCCCGGGGCCGAATTCTCCCTGGCTTCGGATGGCATGGTCCAGGTAGCTGGGGGTGGAAGATTCCGTCCCCTGGATCTGCACAGTCATAGCGCACTGTTGCCCACTGCATGGCAGCCTTGAGGCCACCCTCTCCTCCGTCCTTGGCTCTCACACATGGGGCTCAACCCTGTCTCTTCTCTTTTTTTTTTTTTGTTTGTTTTTTTGAGACGGAGTCTCGCTCTTGTCGCCCAGGCTGGAGTGCAGTGGCGCAATCTCAACTCACTGCAACCTCTGCCTCCCGGGTTCAAGCGATTCTCCTGCCTCAGCTTCCCGAGTAGCTGGGATTACAGGCACCTGCCACCACACCCAGCTAATTTTTGTATTTTTAGTAGAGACGGAGTTTTGCCATGTTGGCCAGGCTGGTCTTGAACTCCTGACCTCGGGTGATCCATCTGCCTCGGCCTCCCAAAGTGCTGGGATGACAGGCGAGAGCCGCCGCGCCCGGCCAATCCCGTCTCTTCTCTAAGGACACATAGGTCCCAGTGTGCCTCCTGCTTCCCCTCCGCCTGTCACATCAGTAGCCATCTACTCTGCACGTCTCGGCGCCTCCCAGAAGCTTGCTCAGAGCACATTAGAAACGCCCGTGATGGAAATCCATTCCTGTTAGGTCTAAGCAGGAAATAGGACGACAGGTGCCAGGGCGGCTAAGTGGGCACATAAAGAACCCAGCGACACAGACTCGCAAACGTGAACAGACCCCAGAACCAGGGGAACAGTGCGCCCTGAAGACAGGCACAAACAAGGCAAATGAGTAATTATGCGGCTGCAGCCTCTGCGGCAGAGCTCGATAAGCAGCGCTAAGCTTCCCCAGCCCCGTCCATCCAGGGCCAGGAACCCGGTGGGGAGATGGGCCCGACATGCCACATCCACACGAGCATTAAAATTGAGTCCCACACGCACAGGACCCCATGCCTTCCCATTTTCCCTGACAGTCTCCTTCAGGGTAAAGGTATAAAACACAGTTAAGGTTTCTTACCTCCTTCCCCGCAATAATAATTGGCAGTTACTCAGCTCCCTGGGGTGTCATAAGTAAGGGGCGCATGGGGAGACCAGGCTGCTGTCATTAGGAAGCACGATTTTAGCGGGATTGGATGCGTGTCAGCCAGCAGATGCTGTGAATAGAGTGAGGCACTCTTGGTGAGAGCACTCCCACTCCACACACTGATTTATTTTTTTAAATTTAAATTTAATTTTTTTTTTGAGACAGACTTGCTCTGTCACCCAGGCTGAAGGGCAGTGGCATGATCTTGGCTCACTGTAACCTCTGCCTCCCAGGTTCAAGTGATTCTCCTGCCTCAGCCTCCTGAGTAGCTGGGACTATAGGCACACGCCACCACGCCTGGCTAATTTTTGTATTTTTAGTAGAGACGGAGTCTCACCATGTTGGCCAGGCTGGTCTCGAACTCCTGACCTCAGGTGACCCACCTGCCTTGGCATCCCAAAGTGCTGAGATTACAGGGGTGAGCCGCCGCATCTGGGCCTCGTCCCTGATTCAGCTAGTCCTCAATTACGTCTAATGTCCAAGCCCCTCCTCCGGAGTCAAGTCCCCTCTCCCACCTCACTTCCAGGCCCCTGACAAAACAGCCACGCCACCCGCCACTGCCCGTGGGCTGTGTGTGTTCTTACCATGGGCTACTGTTCTTCCTACGCAGAGGAGTGGACGGCCAGATGCGTGGCCTGAGGCTCTGGCCTGGAGATTTCTGTCCACAGTGTCTTTCAGGGCCACCTCTGAGTGGGCTTGTAACGTGGCAACCATCCACTTTCAGTGGGTGCTCAGTACTGAGCCAACCTACTTGTGAACCAAGGGCGGCTCTGTTCTTCCTCCGTCTGCTGGTCACCAAGGTCCCCTCCCATGACCGCAGGTGGAAACAGGCAGAAGGCACTGGCGTGGCAGGGGAGGGTGGTGTCCCCCTACACTCAGGCCTGCTTGGGCCTGTCCCATGGACCCTTCCACTCGGAGCCCTACGGCTGGGCTGCCTGGCCTGTGACCTGTTGGATCTGACAGGGTCCGGCTCAGAAGGGAAGCTCTTGCTGCATGGTTGCTTCATGCCCCCTAGCCAGATAGTCCCCTGTTCCGTCTCCACCAGGGCCAGATGGTTCCCTGCTGCAGGGGACACGGGTCAGGGGACACCTGGCCTTGCTCTGGAGCCCTGGGAATACACTGTGTTCTCCCGTCGGGATGTCGTGAATTCCACACACGTCTCTTCCCACCCCAGATACCCCAAGTGCCATGAGGGTCAGCAGGTGTGAGCCACCATGCCCAGCTAATTTCTGTCATTGTTTTTGTAGAGATGGGGTTTCGCCATGTTGGTCAGGCTGGTCTTGAACTCCTGTGTTTAAGCGATCCGCCTGCCTTGGCCTCCCAAAGCACTGGGATTACAGGTGTGAGCCACCGTGCCCGGCCAGTACAAAATTTAAAATGCATGCTCTTGTCCTTCCGTGTGAACAGGAACTGCTTCTGATCTGCGTACTGACAGGGATGGGAAAAGGCCCTTTCCAGCTCAGCGGCCAACGTCGCATCCCTGAGGCTGTGTGTCTGCTCCGGGAAAGACGCCTTGCCTGTAGCCGTTTCGGGCTTTGACTTGCTGAGGTCTGCACCATCCTTGATCGTATTTCATGACTGGTCTTGTTTTTTTTGCAGGGGCCAGAATAATTATTTAAACGGGCATAGGATGGGAGGGACCTCTGGATCTTTACATCTGGCTCAAAGCCCTGCCCGTCTCCCGGGAACACATCATTGCTTTGATTTCTTATCTTGCAAGGGGAGCAGGGACAGCAAGGGCTGCAGTTTCAGAGGCTTCTGCGTGGCCGTCTCCGCCAGGACAGCTCCCCGGACACCAAGAAACCCATGTGGGAGTTTTCCAGTTACCACGTGCGCCCTCCAGTGGTGGTTGCGGCAATGACGGCTGGTCGGGACCAGAAGACCCACTGGGCACCATGAGCGTTTCCTCCCTAAGCATCAACGGCAGCGTAGACCCCCATCCAGACGTCCCTGAAGTGTCCGGCATCTCCTTCGAGGGAGGCTGTAGGGTCCTCTCGTGCAAGGCCCAGGCGCATCGTGACAGCTTGCACGCGCTGTGGTTTGGGGGAGGTCTTCCTGCAGGCACTGAGTCACAGGTCAAAGGCTGGCTCAGGTCAGGAAGCCAAGCAAAGCACCGAGACGTTGCCTTGGAGTGGCTTCCCCCCGCCCTCTAGTATCCATTGTTGACTTCTCTTGGTTCGATCTTTAAGTAGTACTCTTGTTGGCTGCCTGTCTGTCCCCTAGGAATACCACGTTTTATGAACCATCTTCATAGCCGTCTGCAGCTGCCCCTTCCCCGTCACCACTCAGCCTGCTGCCCTCGCAAGGATTCCACCCACCTGGCTTCTGATGAGTCAGCACTGCCACCTGACCCCAATTATTCTGGGGTCCCATGATTCTCATTGCTACTAGGGAACCCTTTCTAGAACCACGTCTTGTATCGTCTGCTCTGGCTTACAGAGGACAGACACTCCTGAGCCCCTTGACAGCACCGGTGCCCCCAGCCAGCGCATTCCTTGTTGATACCAGGTTGCATTCCCCTGGGCCCTCCTGTGCAACGTGGTTGGCTGGCGTTTTTGTTTTTTTGTGTGTGTTTTCCCGCTGTATGTGGTATCTCCCTGTTAACCGCCCACTTCTCGGAGCCTTCTTTTTTTTTTAATTTTTTTATGGTAAAGACAGGATCTTGCTCTGTTGCCCAGGCTGGATTGCAGTGGCATCATTACAGCTCGTCACACCGAGGAACCCATGTGGGCGTTTTCCAGTTACCACGTGCGCCCTCCAGCGGTGTTTGCAGGAATGACGGCTGGCCGGGACCAGAAGACCCACTGGGCACTAGGAAGCTTTCCTCCCTAAGCATGAACGGCAGCCTAGACGCCCGTCCAGCCGTCCCTGAAGTGTCCAGCATCCCCTTCCAGCTTTATGTGGTATCTCCCTGTTAGCTGCCCACTTCCCGGAGCCTTCTTTTTTAAAATTTTATATTTTAGAGATAGGATCTTGCTCTGTTGCCCAGGCTGCAGTGGCATCATCACAGCTCACTGCAGCCTCGAACTCCTGGCTTTAAACGACCCTCCTGCTTCTGCCTCCTGAGTAGCTGGGATTACAGGTGTGCATCACCGTGCCCAGCCAATTTTGTTTTTTAGTTTTTGTAGAGATGGGGTCTTGCTATGTTGCCCAGGCTGGTCTTGAACTCCTGGGCTCAAATGATCCTCCTGCCTCAGCCTCCCAAAGTGCTGGGATTACAATTGTGAGCCACTGCACCCAGGCAGATCATTTCTTTTCTTTTTTCTTTTTATTTTTTTGAGACAGAGTCTCACTGTGTCGAGGCCAGGCTGGAGTGACCTGGGTGCAATCTGGGCTCACTGCAACCTCTGCCTCCCGGGTTCAAGCAACTCTCCTGCCTCAGTCTCCCAAGTAGCTGAGATTACAGGTGCCCACTACCACGCCTGGCTAATTTTTTGTATTTTTAGTAGAGATGGGGTTTCACCATATTGGCCAGACTGGTCTTGAACTCCCAACCTCATGTGATCCGCCTGTCTTGGTCTAACAAAGTGCTGGGGTTACAGGTGTGAGCCACCGCACCCGTCCTCCTTTCTTTTTATTGTCAGATAATATTTCACCAGACAGATGTGCCACACTTTTCTTATCTATTCAACATTTCTCTCTTGAAGGTCACCTTGGTTGCTTCCAACCATCATTTGAACAATGATGAATAAAACTGCTACAAACATTCGCATGCAGGTTTTTGTGAGAATATATGTTTTCAACTCATTTGGGTAAATTCTAAGAGGCGCACTTGCTGAATCTGATGGCAAGAATGTGTTTAGTTCTGTAAGAAACCACCCAAGTGTCTTCCAAAGTGGCCGGACCATTTTGGATTCTCACAGCCATGATGAGAGTTCCTGTTGCTCCATGTCCTCACCAGCATTTGGTGATGTCGGTGTCTGGATTTTGGTCATTCTAACAGACGTGTGGTGGTTTCTACATTGTCGTTTTCATTGGCAGTTCCCTAAAGACATAAGATGTTGAGCATCTTTCCATATGCTTATTTGCCATCTGTATATCTTCTCTGGCATCTGATGCCCTTTATAAGGTCCAACTTATCAATCTTTTATAGATTATGTTTTTGGTGTGGTATCTAAAAATTCATTGCCAAGCCAGGCGTGGTGGTGTGTGCCTGCAGTCCCAGCCACTGGGGAGGCTGAGAAGGGAGGATTGCTTGAGTCCAGGAGTTGGAGAACAGCCTGGGTAATGTAGCAATACTCCATCTCAAATAATAATAAGAATAATAAAGATGATAAAAACTCATTGCCAAACCCAGGGTCACCTTGATTTTCTCCTATGTAATCTTCCAGAAGTTTTATAGCTTTACATTTTATAATCAAGTGATTTTAAATAATGATCCATTTTTGAGTTGATTTTTGTGAAAGGTGTAAGACCTGTGTCTATATATATGTATATGTATATATATACACACATATATATACTTTTTAATTTAATTTAATTTTGAGATGAAGTCTCACACTGTCACCCAGGCTGGAGTGCAGTGGCACGATCTTGGCTCACTGCAACCTCCACCACCCAGGTTCAAGCGATTCTCCTGCCTCAGCCTCCCAAGTAGCTGGGACTACAGGTACATGCCACCATGCCTGGCTAGTTAAAAAAATTTTTTTTTGTAGAGATGGGGTATCACTGTGTTGCCCAGGCTGGTCTCGAACTCCTGACCTCAAGTGATCCTCCTGCCTCAGCCTCCCACAGTGCTGGGATCACAGGCGTGAGCCACCGAGGCCGGCCTAGATTCTTTTTTTTTCTTTTTGTATATGCATGTTCACTCGTCCCAGCACCATGTGTTGAAAAGACTATTCTTCCTTCATTACGTTTCCTTTGCTCCTTTGTCAAGGCTTGGTGGACGGTATTCGTGTGGCCAATTTCTGTGCTCTCCCTTCTGTTCCATTGATCTATTTGTGTTCTTTCACTGACATCACTGTCTTGATTATTGTAGCTTTATGTTAAGTCTTGAAGTCAGTTGTTATTAAAAGCCTTAAAAATGGTTTCACTGCACCTGCTAGGGGTTATCAGAATGTAATCTACAACCACTGGTGACAGGTGCTGGTGGCCAGCCTTGATACTGGCTGGCAGGGGCCCGGCTCTAAGCCTCCTCTGCAGAGTGTACTTGCTGGGACCGCTCCTGGCACTGACTGCTGTAGGTTAGGTTCCCTGGAAACAGACTCAGTTGGATCATCGCGTGCAGGGGCCTACTGAGGGGTGCATTCGAGGACAGCACCTGGAAGGCCCTGTGGGAAGCTGCAGGGGCAGAGGGTGAAGCTGAAATGCAATCCGGTGGGCTGGGCATGGTGGCTCATACCTGTAATCCCAGCACTTTGGGAGGCCAAGGTGGGTGGATCACCTGAGGTCAGGAGTTTGAGATCAGCCTGGCCAACATGGCAAAACCCCGTCTCTACTAAAAATACAAAAAAAAATTAGCCGGTCATGGTGGTGTGCACCTATAATCCCAGCTACTCGGGAGGCTGAGGCAGGAGAATCGCTTGAACCCAGGAGACAGAGGTTGCAGTGAGTTGAGATCGCGCCACTGCACTCCAGCCTGGGTGACAGAGTGAGACTCTGTCTCAAAAAAGGAACGCAATCCAGTGGCATCCGAGAGCACCCCAGGGGCTCTGGAGCTGGGATGTCCCTTCACCATAGTCCCAAATTGAGGCCAAGGGGCTGGGCATTGTCCCTGCATCTTGTAATGATTCAGTGAGACCCTGGGTGCAGTGGCCCCTTTGGCAGAGAGAAGTTCCCTTGCAGAGACAGGCAGCTAGGGCTATGAGCATCTCCGTTCTGCAGGGCTCTGGATGGTGGACTCCAGCACCCACTACCCGCTTCAGATCTCAGCCGAATCTCACTCATCAGAGAAGCCGTCTGCGTTGACAGATGCGGCTCGAGGTTAAGTGGTCCGCCCGGGCCGCCTCATTGTTGGGAGGCCTTTTAAGCCAACCTCAAAATCTGGAGGCCTGTCTCACCGTGCAGGGTGCTGATAATGGAGAATTTAAAATTTAATCTATATGTTAAGATACTGTTGGTTTCTTGCCTAACGAGAGAGTGAGACGGGGAAAGAACACTCCGAGTTACCCGAAAGGCTTTCTGTGGCTAAGCTGGTCTCCGGACCCCCACGAGCCAGAATCCCTTCCTGCCTGGTGTTCTAGCCAGAGCCGGTCATATTGTCAACAGTCGCATTTTCAGGAAAAGATTTGAATTCCTTAATCAAGCAAGGACAAAGGCTAAGAGACGAACGGTCAATATTAATAGAAGCAAGGATTAGAAATTAGTTGGTGGCTTAACTGATATTTTTAGAATCCACTAGAAAGGGATAAGGAATCTAAAAACAGGAGTGTGGTAAATGCTACATAATTCAGCACAGGATCATGGTTAGCTTAATGTCCTTTGTAAAGAAACGATTACAAATTATGTGGGAGGACTTAGCTGTAAAACTGCTGGAAAAGCAGAATTTGATCAGAGACAGGCAGCCTAGATTTATGAGAAGAAACAGGGCTGTGCGTCGCGTTGGAGATTTTAAAAGATATTGTATTTATGACAGACAATGAGGGTGCTTTGTGTGGCCTACATCTGTGGAGAATTTGCTAATACCGGACTTAGAGATTTATTCTGAAGGCAAGAAGTGGGAACAGAGGTAAGAAGAAATCCCGCACCTCCAAAGCCCCGCGTCTCCTTCATGCAGGTGCCCTTCGAACGACAGTGGAGGCAAAGCGAGAACGGTCCGTGGGTCATCTCCCGTGCCGTCCACTCAGCCCAGCACGGCGGGGGGCCTGGTCACGGATTCCTGTGCGTGTGAGTGGTGGATTAATCTCGTTTCACCAACACCTGGTCACACAGGAAGCCGGGGCAGTGAGGAACGGCTCCGACATGATGTCGAAATGACCCTCCTTACCCTTTCTTTTCAGTGGAAACAACAAGGACTTCTGTGTCTTATAGAGTCCTTGAGGAAGCCCTAGGCCACGGAAGTGTCTGGTCTCAGGCGGTCCTTTGACAGGCAGCTGATGAACATCCCCCAAGGAGACAGAGCCTCTGGAGACAACAGGGGCTTTCACCTGGGAGCAGTGAGGACCCCAGAGGGGGTGTGGCAGGGAGGGGGCAGGACTGCTTAACTGGGCGGCTCCACGGACGGGCGGTGTGGCCTGGAGGCAGGCAGGCGGGGCAGGGCCCGAGGCTTACAGAGCCAGTGCTCGGCGGTTCCCGGAGCAGCTCAGGGCCCAGCAGGCGGGACTGATGCTCGGCGGTTCCCGGAGCAGCTCAGGGCCCAGCAGGCGGGACTGATGCTCGGCGGTTCCCGGAGCAGCTCAGGGCCCAGCAGGCGGGACTGAAGGGAACCATCTTGAGGAAGAGGCAGGAACGTCCCCTCCCACCACCCCATCCGGCCTCAAACTGGGAGTCCCTGCTAGAGCGAAAAGACTGGAAAAGGAAATCAGTATATAGATTGGGAAGGAAGAAATAAAACTTCTTTGTTCACAAAGGATGTGATTGCAGAAAATCCTAAAGCATCCAAAAAAGAAAAGAAAAGAAAAACACAACTTTTGGAACTCATGAGCAAACGCAGGGTACAAGGTTATGAAACAACAGTCAGTTGCTTTCCTATACATTGGCGACACACAGTTAGCATCTGAAATTAAAGACAGGCCGGGCGTGGTGGCTCATGCCTGTAATCCCAGCACTTTGGGAAGCCAAGGCACGTGGATCACCTGAGGTCAGGAGTTCAAGACTGGGCTGGGCAACATGGTGAAACCCTGTCTCTACTAAAAATACAAAAATTAGCCATCTCTACTAAAAATACAAAAATTAGCCGGGCGTGGTGGTGCATACCTGCAGTCTCAGCTACTCAGGAGGCTGAGGCAGAAGAATCACTTTAACCTAGGAGGTGCCAAGTGGGCAAGGGATATGAAGAGACATTTTTCAAAAGAAGGCAAACAAGTGGCAAAAAAGGTATATGAATGATGCTCAACGTCACTAATCATCAGAGAAACTCAAATTAAAACCACGAGGCCGGGTGCAGTGGCTCATGCCTGTAATCTCAGCACTTTGGGAGGCCAAGGCGGGCAGATCACCTGAAGCCAGGAGTTCGAGACCAGCCTGGGCAACATGGTGAAGCCCCATCTCTACTAAAAATACAAAAATTAGCCAGGCATGGTGGCGGGCGCCTGTAATCCCAACTACTCAGGAGGCTGAGGCAGGAGAATTGCTTGAACCCAGGAGGCTGAGGTTGCAGTAAGCCAAGATCGTGCCATTGCACTTCAGCCTGGGAGACAAGAGCAAAACTCTATCTCAAAACAAACAAACAAACAAACAAAAACTCTCTCTCTAAAAAATAAATTAAATAAATGAATAAGTATTTTCTGAATGAGTGAATGCATTTGGCTAAAAACAGAAGCCATGCTTGGAAAATTTGGAGGGTTCAGAGTTTGAGACCTGTCTCCTATTGAGCCTGGGCAAGTTTGCTTAGGGCAGGAAATGAACCCCTTTCCTACTTGCATGGGGAACACAGTGGTAAGATCGGGCTTGGAGGGAGGGTGGCGTCCATTTAGCTCTGCACACTGTCCCTCACCCAGCTCAGCGTAGACATCACCTCTGCTGCGAACTCCCCCACACTCGGGGAGCCCTAGAACCACGGCACTCAGCACCCAGATGCGCTGCTCTTGCAGACACAGACCCGTGGCTACTGCCGATGCGCAGCCTTCTGGATAAATCCTATGCACTGGATGACTTGCTCTCCAGCGACCATCATTTGCTCCTGGGAAAATGGGGAACGAGATCCAATTCTCCTTCGGCCAACACGCTGCCACCAAGTGGTAGGAGGCAGGCAAGACACCTGTTCCAGCAGCCGACCCCGTCCTGGAGGGCTGAGAACCTCCCTTACAAAGCTTGACTTTCTTTTCTTTTCTGTTTTGAGACAGGGTCTCACTCTGTCACCCAGGCTGGAGAGCAGTGGTACACGCTCAGCTCACTGCAGCCTCCACCTCCTGGGCTCAAGTGATCCTCCTGCCTCAGCCTCCCGCATAGCTGAGACCACAGACACACACCACCACGCCTGGCAGTTTTTCTTTTGTATTTTTTTTGTAGAGACAGGGTCTCTCTATGTTGTTCAGGCTGGTCTCAAACTCCTGGGCTCAATCTGTCCTCCCACCTCAGCCTCCCAAAGTGCTGGGATTAGAGGCTTGAGCCACTGCTCCCCGCTGAAGGTTTTCCATTATTATTTGCTCGTGGGAAACTGGGGAACAACATCCAATTCTCCTTTGGTCAACACGCTGCCACCAAGTGGCAAGAGGCAGGCAAGACACCTGTTCCAGCGGTGGACCCCGCCCTGAGGGATGAGAACCTGAGTCAGGCTCAGCGGGGCCTGTGGGAGGCACAGGGACTTTACCTCCGTTCAGGGTGGGGAGTGCCTGCCTTTCCTGGCGATATTGCAAAGCCCAGAGTCAGGCTTTTTTTTTTTTTTTTTTTTTTTTTTTTTGAGACGGAATCTCGCTCTGTGGTCCTGGCTGGAGTGCAGTAGCACGATCTCGGCTCACTGCAACCTCCGCCTCCCAGATTCAAATGATTCTCCTGCCTCAGCCTCCCGAGTAGCTGGGATTACAGGTGCCCGCCACCACACCCGGCTAATTTTGTATTTTTAGTAGAGACGGGACTTCGCCATGTTGGCCAGGCTGGTCTCGAACTCCTGGGCTCAATTGATCCTCCCGCCTTGGCCTCTCTAAGTGTTGGAATTGCAGGCATGAGCCACCACGCCTGGCCTCATTCCTTTTTTTTGAGACAGAGTCTCGCTCTGTCACCCAGGCTGGAGTGCAGTGGCATGACCTCGGCTCACTGCAAGCTCCGCCTCCTGGGTTCACATCATTCTCCTGCCTCAGCCTTCCAAGTAGCTGGGACTACAGGCGCCCGCCACCACGCCCAGCTAATTTTTATTTTTTTGTATTTTTAGTAGAGACGGGGTTTCACTGTGTTAGCCAGGATGGTCTCGATCTCCTGACCTGGTGATCCAACCGCCTCGGCCTCCCAAAGTGCTGGGATTACAGGTGTAAGCCACTGTGCCCAGACTAATTTTTTGTATTTTTAGTAGATGGGCTTTTGCCATGTTAGCCAGGCTGGTCTCAAACTCCTGACCTCAGGTGATCCACCTGCCTCGCCCTCCCAAAGTGCTGGGATGATAGGCGTGAGCCGCCACACCCGGCCTCAGGTTCTGTGAGGTTCACGTGTGTGGCCGTGTGCAGCAGTTTTCCTTACTTCCTTATTGTGTAGTATTCCATGATGAGTGCATTTCACACTCACCCATTCTGTGATGGGCATCTGGGCTGCTTCCTTGGTTTTTTGGTTTGTCTTTTATTTTTTCCCCTAGAGACAAGGTCTCACTCTGTCGCCCAGGCTGGAGTGCAGTAGTGCAATCATAGCTCACTGCAGCCTCGACCTCCTGGGCTCAAGCAATCATCCCACCTCAGCCTGCTGAGTAGCTGGGACCACAGGTGCCCACCACCATGCCTGGCTAACAACTTTGGGAGGCCAAGGCAGGTGGATCACCTGAGGTCAGGAGTTTGAGACCAGCCTGGCCAACACGGCAAACCCCATCTCTACCAAAAATACAAAAATGAGCCAGGTGTGGTGGCAGGTACCTGTAATCCCAGCTACTCTCAGGAGGCTGAGGCAGGAGAATTGCCTGAACCCAGGAGATGGATGTTGTAGTGAGCCAAGATCATGCCACTTTGCTCTCCAGCCTGGGTGATAGAGCGAGACTCTGTCTCAAAAAAAAAAAAAAATTATTTTTTTGTAGCAATGGAGTCTCACTATATTGCCCAGTCTGGCGGATGCTTCCATTTTTTTGACTGTTATGAATATCATGCTCTGACCAGTGCTGTTTCTGGGGGGCCACGGGTACCCCCTTCTGTTGGGCACATGCCCAGACGTGGAACTGGAGTCTGACGTTCACGTGTTCCTGGTTCAGCAACATGCACTGTGAATGTGCCACAAACGCGGCCGGCCCTGTCCCAGGGACAGAGCAGGGAACTTCTGTTCCAGCTGCCATTGAAATGGCCGGTGAGGACTGTGGCCTCAGGAGTCACTGCCTCACTGTGCACCTCTCCCCTGCCTGATCTCCCTACCTGCCATGCCCTGAAAGGATAGTGCCTCTCAGTGTGGCAACACAGACCGAGCGGTCTCCATGGTCATGCTGCGGCCCCGACACCCACGGCCCCTCCGTGGACTTTCCCTGCCACCTTTTCCGTCCACCCTCAGCCCCCAGCAGGGAAGACTGGCTGAGCACTGGGTGTCCGCAGGCTGCATGTGGACAGGGTCTACAGGGCCCCCGCCAGGTGCAACAGAGGCAGTTAGATTGTCAGTCCCAGGGTCCAGAGTGGCCTGAGCCAGGCAGCAGGATCTACAGAGAAGCTTCAGGCAGACGGGGGCAGGCACAAGCTGATCTCATCATTGCAACGGGGAAACTGAGTGAAGAGCTGCTGGGGAGAGTCAGAGGCCCCCAGGAGTGCCAGTCTCGACCCAGCACCTGCTCCCCACAGGAGCCCTGCAGCCAATCGCCCTACCCGAGCCCCCTGCCTTGCCATGGAAAGTGTTTAATGAACGAGGCCAGGCATGGTGGCTCATGCCTGTAATCCCAGCAGCTTGGGAGGCTGACGTGGGCGGATCACCTGAGGTCAGGAGTTCGAGACCAGCCTGGGCAACATGGCAAAACCCCATCTCTACTAAAAATGCAAAAATTAGCTGGGCATGGTGGTGTGCGCCTGTAGTCCCAGCTACTTGGGAGACTGAGGTGGGAGGATCACGTGAACTCAGGAGGTCAAAGCTGCAATGAGCTATGATTAAACCCTGAGCTCCAGCCTGGGTGACAGAGTGAGACCTGTCTGGAAAAACAAAACAAAACAGAAAAGAAAGTGTTGAGTGAAAACGTCTTCAGGTGCCTTTCACCTTGAGAGAGGGCACGAGGCTGAGGGCGCCTTCCCATCTGGTTTGCATCCTCCGAAGCCTCCATCCCTCCTCTGGCACTTTACCTTTCACACTGTAATTTCTTTCTTGAGAATCAGCCGACCAAAATTAAGTCTCCCAAATTCCTGAGTAAGCCGAAAAGCTATTTTTCTTGCAAATCTTATATGAACATAATTTAATATAAGGCATAAACTAATACAATAAAGACCATATATTAGAGCAGTGGCACAATTAAAAAGCAAGCCAACGGAAGAGACGAATGGACAGCGAGTTAACCACAGGGAAAATAAAATAGAAATAAGATGTAGGTTATATTCTGTGCATAAATAACTTTAAAGAGGAACAATAAATGACTTCTGTAACTTCTAATATATGTGTTGCAGATTATTTAATTGCAGTGAAGTAAGAGGTGATAAGTTGAGCTGAAATTTTACATGATCAGGATTAAGTTAGTTCCTGGCCAGGCACAGTGGCTCATGCCTGTAATCCCAGCACTTTGGGAGGCTGAGGCAAGAGGATCACCTGAGGTCGGGAGTTCGAAACCAGCCTGACCAACATGGTAAAATCCTGTCTCTACTAAAAACACAAAGAAATTAGCCAGGCGTGGTGGTGGGCACCTGTAATCTCAGCTACTTGGGAAGCTGAAGCAGGAGAATCACTTGAAACTGGGAGGTGGAGGTCACAGTGAGCTGAGATCTCGTCACTACCGGACTCCAGCCTGGGTGACAGAGTGAGATTCCATCCCCCCACCAAAGAAAGAAGTCTGTCTATCTTCTCTTTTTGTTTTTTGTTTGTTTGTTTGTTTGTTTGTTGTTTTGAGACAGAGTTTCACTCTGTTGCCCAGGCTGGAGTGCAGTGGCGCAATCTCGGCTCACTGCAAACTCTGCCTCCTCAGTTCAAGCAATTCGCTGCTTCAGCCTCTTGAGTAGCTGGGATTACAGGCGTTTGCACCACACCCGGCTAATTTTTGTATTTTTAGTAGAGATGAGGTTTCACCATCTTGGCCAGGCTGGCCTTGAACTCCTGATCTCATGATCCACCTGCCTTGGCCTCCCAAAGTGCTGGGATTACAGGTGTGAGCCACTGCGCCCGGCCTCTATCTTCTCTTTTGAGAAGTTCTGAATTTGAATTATTGAGTCTTTGAGTCTGTTTTTGTTTTCGTTTTTCTAGACAGGGTCTTGCTCTGTTGCCCAGGCTAGAGTGCAGTGCAGTCGTATTAATAGCTCACTGCAGCCTTGACCTCCGGAGTTCAGGCAATCCCCCCACCTCAGCCTCCTGAGTAGCTGGAACCACAGGCATGAGCCACCACACCCAGTGAATTTTTAAATTTTGTGTAGAGGTGGGGCGGAGCGGGGGGGTCTCTCTATGTTTCCCAGGCTGGTCTTGAACTCCTGGCTCAAGGGATCCTTTTATATTGACCTCACAAAGTGCAGGGGGTTACAGGCATGAGCACTGCTCCCGGCCTGCCCAGGCTTCTGGGAGTGCCAGAGGCACCTTTTTTCTCTGGCAAAAACTCTAGCCTACTTCTCTTTGACCAAAAAGAAAGAAGCAGGCATCTCACCACATTCTGTAAATTAAGATGATTAATCTACCATGACTTTTTAGTCTAAAATGATGGCATTGCTTCCCATAAACCTAACCCTAACTCTAAACCTAACCCTCCTCCTGCCAAGGCAGGAGAGTTGCCTGAGCCCAGGAGTTTGAGACTGGCCTGGGCAACATAGGAAGACTCCATCTCTACAAAGAATAGGAAGAAGAAGAAGAAGGAGAAGGAGAAGGGGAAGAAGGAGAAGGGGAAGAGGAAGAAGAAGAGGAAGAAGAGGAAGAGGAAGAAGAGAAAGAGGAGGAGGAGCAAGAGGAAGAGGAGGAGGAGGAGGAGGAAGAGGAAGGGGAAGAAGAAGCCGGGCAAGGCCTCCTTAGTCTGCAACCTCACCTCCTCCACTATGACGCCCCTGGCTAGACAGGCTGTCCACTATGAGCAGCTTTAACGCTGAGGTTTGGGGACCCAGGGGATCCTGTAACAAAGTAAGAAAATGGTCTCAGCCAGGCGCAGTGGCTCATGTCTGTAATCTCGGCACTTTGGGAGGCCAAGGTGAGAGGATCGCTTGAGGCCAGGAGTTCAAGATCAGCCTGGGCAACATGGAGAGACTCTGCCAAATACACAAAAAATACAAAAATATTAGTGGGGCATGATGGCACATCCCTGTGGTCCCAGTTCTCCAGGAGGCCGAGGCTGGAGGATTGCTTGAGCATGAGGAGGTTGAGACTGCAGTGAGCTGAGCTGACACCACTGCACTGCAGCCTGGGCGACAAGTGAGACGCTGTCTCCAGAAACAGAATAATGATAAGAAGAAAGTAGTCTCAGGGGTAGGAGACTAAATTAATGATGGGATGTGCTTGATGTAAGGATTTTCTCTCTACAGCTTTCTCAGACCTTGGGTACCCAGGACTGCTACCTGCTGCCAGGGAGGGCGCCCGGTTGCTCAGCTGTCCAGCACCAGCTGAGCTTTGCTGTGATCCTGCACGTTGGATTTACTAAATAGACTTATGAAATGTATTTCTGTCTAGCGAAAATGGGGTTTCTTGAAATATTATATTTTTTAGAGTGAATTTTTAGGTGCAAAGAACTATATGCAAATTGCCCCTGGGGCAGCTTATTGATGAGGGAGTCAAATGTAGGCAGGAGTCAAGTGTAGGCAGGAGTCAAATATAGGCGGGAGTCAAATGTAGGCAGGAGTAGTCAAATGTAGGTGGGAGTCAAATGTAGGTGGGAGTCAGTCAAATGTAGGTAGGAGTCAAATGTAGGCGGGAGTCAAATGTAGGCGGGAGTCAAATGTAGGTGGGAGTCAAATGTAGGCGGGAGTCAAATGTAGGTGGGAGTCAAATGTAGGCGGGAGTCAGTCAGATGTAGGCGGGAGTCAGTCAAATGTAGGCGGGAGTCAAATGTAGGTGGGAGTCAGTCAAATGTAGGCGGGAGTCAAATGTAGGTGGGAGTCAAATGTAGGTGGGAGTCAAATGTAGGTGGGAGTCAGTCAGATGTAGGCGGGAGTCAGTCAAATGTAGGTGAGAGTCAGATGGAGGCGGGAGTCAAATGTAGGCGGGAGTCAGTCAAATGTAAGTGGGAGTCAAATGTAGGTGGGAGTCAGTCAAATGCAGGCGGGAGTCAAATGTAGGTGGGAGTCAAATGTAGGTGGGAGTCAAATGTAGGTGGGAGTCAAATGTAGGTGGGAGTCAGTCAAATGTAGGTGGGAGTCAAATGTAGGCAGGAGTCAAATGGAGGCAGGAGTCAAATGTAGGCAGGAGTCAGTCAAATGTAGGTGGGAGTCAGTCAAATGTAGGTGGGAGTCAGTCAAATGTAGGCAGGAGTCAAATGTAGGCGGGAGTCAGTCAAATGTAGGTGGGAGTCAGTCAAATGTAGGCGGGAGTCAGTCAAATGTAGGTGGGAGTCAGTCAAATGTAGGCTGGAGTCAAATGTAGGTGGGAGTCAAATGTAGGTGGGAGTCAAATGTAGGTGGGAGTCAGTCAAATGTAGGTGGGAGTCAAATGTAGGCAGGAGTCAAATGGAGGCGGGAGTCAAATGTAGGCAGGAGTCAGTCAAATGTAGGTGGGAGTCAGTCAAATGTAGGTGGGAGTCAGTCAAATGTAGGTGGGAGTCAGTCAAATGTAGGCAGGAGTCAAATGTAGGCGGGAGTCAGTCAAATGTAGGTGGGAGTCAAATGTAGGTGGGAGTCAGTCAAATGTAGGTGGGAGTCAGTCAAATGTAGGCAGGAGTCAAATGTAGGCGGGAGTCAGTCAAATGTAGGTGGGAGTCAAATGTAGGCGGGAGTCAGTCAAATGTAGGTTGGAGTCAAATGTAGGCATAGTTCTAAGTGTTTAAGAAAACTCCCATGACCTCTGGAGGCTCTGCTACCTGAGCTAACTTGAGATTCACTGGCATACAGGGAGTAACCATCTCTGCCTTCTGGAACGTTCCCGTGCCAACTTAGAGGTAAAATTCAGAAGTGAGGCCAGGCGCGATGGCTCATGCCTATAACCCCAGCACTTTGGGAGGCTGAGGCACGCGGATCACGAGGTCAGGAGATCAAGACCATCCTGGCTAACATGGTGAAACCCCGTCTCTACTAAAAATACAAAACAATTAGCCAGGTGTGGTGGCAGGTGCCTGTAGTCTCAGCTACACAAGAGGCTGAGGCAGGAGAATGGCGTGAACCCGGAAGGCGGAGCTTGCAGTGAGCTGAGATAGTGCCACTGCACTCCAGCCTGGGCAACAGAGCGAGCCTCTGTCTCAGAAAAAAAAAAAGAAAAAAAAAATCAGAAGTGTATTTCAAGGAAGGGTCAACTTTAGTCCCAGACAAAATTGGGACGCAGCCTCCTGCCTTCCTTCCCCCTTGGGCGGCAGCTGCTGTGAGCACCCGGCTACTCCCTGGAACTTGGACAAAGCGTGTTCGGAACAGAGCTCCAGAGCCGCCTCCTGCAGCTGCCTCCTGCAGCCGCCCCGGCCAACACCCAGGAGACACAGATGTCTTGTTTCCTTCCTAACCCCCAATTCCATCCATCACTGTGTCCTGTTGACCAGGGGTCCCCAACCCCCGTGCCACAGACCAGTACCCATCCATGGCCTGTTAGGAACAGGGCAGCACACCAGGTGAGCAGCAGGTGAGCGGTGGGCAAAGCTTCATCTGTATTTTATTTATTTATTTATTTATTTAAGACAGAGTCTCACTCTTGTTGCCCAGGCTGGAGTGCAGTGGAACAATCTTGGCTCACTGCAACCTCCACCTCCAGGGTTCAAGCGATTCTCCTGCCTCAGCCTCCTGGGTAGCTGGGATTAAAGGTGAGCGCCACCATGTCCGGCTAATTTTTGTAGTTTTAGCAGAGATGGGGTTTCTCCATGATGCCCAGGCTGGTCTCAAACTCCTGACCTCAGGTGATCCACCCACCTCAGCCTCCCAAAGCACTAGGATTACAAGCGTGAGCTGCCACAGCCAGCCCCTTCATGTGTATTGACAGCCGCTCCCATCGCCGACGTTACCACCTGAGCTCCACCTTGTCCAATCAGCAGCAGCATTCGATTCTCACAGGAGCGTGAACCCCATTGTGAACTGCATACGAGGGATTAGGTTGCACACTCCTTATGAGAATCTAATGCCTGATGATGTGTCACTGTCTCCATCACCCCCAGATGGGACCGTCTAGTTGCAAGAAAACAAGCTCAGGGCTTCCACTGATTCTACACGATGGCGAGTCATAGAATTATTTCATTCTATATCACAATGTAATAATAGTAGAACTAAAGTACACCATAAATCGAACGTGCTTGAATCCTCCCGAAACCATCCCCTGCCCCCACTGTCCGTGGAAAAATTGTCTTCCACGAAACTGGTCCCTGGTGCCAAAAAGGTTGGGGCTCCCTGCTATTGATGACCCCCAGGCATCTCCCCAACCTGCCTGCTGCTCCCCATCCCTTTCACCGCAGCAGCCCTGGTCCAGGCCGCGTCCTCTCTCCCCAGCCAACCTGCCTGCTGCTGTACCCCGTCCCTCTCACCGCAGCCGTCCTGGTCCAGGCCGCATCCTCCTCCATAGGACAGCTGTGATGCTTCCCAGCTGGACTTCCTGCTTCTTCCTTTACCCTATAACATCCTTCTTTAACACAACGGCCAGAATGATTTCCTTCAAAAACAGCAATACGATGATGTCATTTGGCTGTTTAAAACTTCCTGTAGCTTCACGTTAGTCAGAGTCTAAACAGGAAAACAGAGCCGCCTTCAGGTTGTGTAACCAGGGGAGTTGAAGGTGGGGAGTCGTTTACTAGTGTGGGGCAATCTACAGGCAACCCGGGGACACGGGGGGCACCAGCAGGGACCCTCACTCACCTGCAGAGTGGGGAGGCACCAGAAGAAATGGAACCGAGGCCACAGGCGTGCAGGGCCACACCCGAAACCCCAGCACTGTGGGAGGCCAAGGCGGGAGGACTGCTTGAGGCCAGGAGTTCGAGACCAGCCTGGCCAACAGAGAGAGACCCCATGTCTATAAAATATTTCAAAATTAGCTGGGCGTGGTGGCTCATGCCTGTGGTCCCAGCTACTCAGGAAGCTGAGGTGGAAGGATTACCTGAACTCCAGAGGTTGAGGCTGCAGTGAGCTATTAATACAATTGCACAACTGCCCTCCAGCCTGGGCAACACAGAGCAAGACCCTGTCCCCCTCTCAACAAAAAATAAGAAAGCAAAAAACAAAAATGAGCTGAGTGTGGTGGCTTAAGCCTGTAATCCCAGCACTTTGGGAGGCCGAGGCGGGAGGATCACTTGAACTCAGGAGCTCGAGACCAGCCTGGCCAACATGGTGAAACCCCATCTCAACTAAAAAAAATACAAAATCAGCTGGGCATGGTGGCGGGCGCCTGTAATCCCAGCTACATGGGAGGCTGAGGTAGGAGAATTGCTTGAACTCGGGAGGCGGAGGTTGCAGTGAGCCAAGATCGCACCATTGTATAATTAAAAAAAAAAAAAGAAAACTTAGCCAGGCGTAGTGGCAGGTGCCTGTAATCCCAGCTACTCAGGAGACTGAGGCAGGAGAATCACTTGAACCTGGGAGGTGGAGGTTGCAGTAACCTGAGATCGCGCCACTGCACTCCAGCCTGGGCGATGCAGCAGAAAACAAAAAATCAAAAAAACCGAGGCCACCGTAGCTCCAGTGTCTGGAGCAGGGCCTGTGTTGAGGCTGTGGTGGATGTTGGCGGGTGGGTGAATGAGTGAACGGTGAGTTCACTCCGCACCGGGTGCCTCAGTCCAGCCATCCCCATATACCCGAGGGGCCCCACGCAGCCACACCTGGCTTTTCTCAGGCAGTGGCTCTTCCCACCTGGGTCTCTGTCCTAGAGCTCTGTCGCCCTGATGTCAGGGAGTGGGCACAGCTCTCAGACATGCTGGCGTTGTCTCCCGACTCTGCCGCTCCCCAGCTGTGTGGGCCAGTCTGCCTGGTTTCCTGCTCTGAATAAGAGAGATTGAGATACACGTGGCATCCTCGGAGGGTGATTGTGAAGAGTCCAGGCGGTTCCTGCGTGCAGCCTCGGGACAGGGCTGTGCTGGAGCCATCGAGCTGGAGAGAGTGGGCTTCACCCCAGGGCAGCTGTCTCCCCAGACGAGCCCCGCTCTGGGACACTGCATGGGAATCTCAGCTGCTCCGGGATGTTCATTTACCCTGCCTCTCTCAGGACACCCTGGCTTTGCAGAGCCCATGCGTGAGTGTCTCTGAGCCGGGTGCCAGGGGGTGGCACTGTTTGCTCACCGTTGGCCTCTGCTGGCAGCGTGGTGCCCGGCGCGGCGTGAAAGCCCTCGGCCTCCCAGGTGCTTTCTGCCTCACAAGCATCCCTCCGGCTCCAAGTGCTCCTGCTCCCACAAGGCTCAGGAAACCTGTGCTGCTCAGAGCTTTGCATTTAAAAATCAGGTTGCTCTGGTTTGGACCACGTAACTTAGACATTTCTTTCAGGAACTGGATTGGCTGTGCAGGGGCCATTTAGAAATCTTTTATCTAGTCAGTTTCCTTCATCTGTATTTTGGAAATGCAGAGAAGCTGACTGAACCTAGCGGAATCTTGGGAGCATGTCCTCGAACACGGCAGGTGTCCCCGGGACAAACAGGTGCAGCTTTCTGCAGAGGACAGTGATGCCCCAGACAACCTGGGTTCTCGAGTTCTCCCATGTGCCCCAAGGGGCCCTGCTAGGGTACAGGGGGTTGTGGAGTTTACTCATTCCTGGAGGCAGGTATTCAGCTGAGATCAGCGGTCTTTATGTTGGATAAATGTTGGGGAAGAAATCTTTCTGCTTGGGGAGCTGTTGATTTAAGTATTGGCTCTTAGCTGATAAAAACAGTAGTTCCGGCCAGGCGTGGTGGCTCATGCCTGTAATCCCAGCACTTTGGGAGGCTGAGGCGGGCGGATCACAAGGTCAGGAGATCGAGATCATCCTGGCTGACACGGTGAAACCCTGTCTCTACTAAAAATACAAAAAAATTAGCCGGGCGTGGTGGCGGGCACCTGTAGTCCCAGCTACTCGGGAGGCTGAGGCAGGAGAATGGTGTGAACCGGGGAGGCGGAGCTTGCAGTGAGCTGAGATCGTGCCACTGCACTCCAGCCTGGGAGACACAGCGAGACTCTGTCTCAAAAACAAAACAAAACAAAAAAAACCCAGTAGTTCCTACCGGCCAGGTGCAGTGGCTCACACTTGTAATCCCAGCACTTTGGGAGGCCAAGGTGGGCAGATCACCTGAGGTCAGGAGTTTGAGACCAGCCTGACCAACATGGCAAAACCCTGTCTCTACTAAAAGTACAAAAATTAGCCGGGCATGGTGGCGGGAGCCTATAATCCCAGCTACTCGGAAGGCTGTGGCAGGAAAATCGCTTTAACCCAGGAGGTGGAGGTTGCAGTGAGCCGAGATGGTGCCATTGCACTCCAGCCTGGGTGACAGACCAAGACTCGGTCTGAAAACAAAAACAAATAAACAAAAGAACAGTTCCTACCGTTCATGAAACGCCGCTCCCAGCCTGCCCCCGTGCCCTTCGCGCCGTGCTTTGTCCAGTCTTCACAATGACCCTACAGGTCAGTGTGGGTGATGGTCACAGACAAGAAGCTTAAAGCCGCGAGGGACCTTGCCCAAGCCAACCCAGGAAGAGCGGAGCCGGAATTCCACCTCGGGCCGTCTGACCCCAAAGACCGCAGTTTCCAGCACACAGACTATCCAGATCATCCTCTCAACTGGAGGAACATCACCTTCCCTGCAGCCCACAGCACCTTCCTTGATTTTATTACCAGATCCATGGTCCAGCCTGGTGTCCGGTTACTATTTTCCACCTGCTGTAAAGTGATTTGGGGCCAGGCACAGTGGCTCACGCCTGTAATCCTAGCACTTTCGGAGGCTGAGTCAGGAGGATTGCTTGAGCCCAGGAGTTCGAGGCCAGCCTGGGCAATGTAGTGAGACCTCATCCCCACAAAAAATTTAAAAATTAGCTGGGCATGGTGGCGAGTGCCTGTGGTCCCAGCTCCTCAGGAGGCTGAGGCGAGAGGATCACTTGAGCCCAGGAGGTTGAGGCTGTAGTGATCTGTGATTGTGCCATTACACTCCAGCCTTGCAACAGAGCAAGACCCTGTCTCTCTCTCTCTCTCTTGCGCACGCACGCACACACACACACAAACACACACACACACACACACACACACACACAGTAGGGGAATAGGACTGTGGTCAGCATTTCCAGGATTCACCTCCCAGGGCTGGAGAATGCATGAAGAGGGGCGGGTGGGGGGACGCAGGATCCTGTGATGAAGAGGAGTGGGTGGGGGAAACGCAGGAGGCTGTGATGAAGAGGGGCGGGTGGGGGGACGCAGGATCCTGTGATGAAGAGGAGTGGGTGGGGGAAACGCAGGAGGCTGTGATGAAGAGGGGCGGGTGGGGGGACGCAGGATCCTGTGATGAAGAGGAGTGGGTGAGGGGACGCAGGATCCTGTGATGAAGAAGAGTGGGTGGGGGAACACAGGAGCCTGTGATGAAGAGGGGCGGGTGGGGGGACACAGGAGCCTGTGGAATCCTTTACAGTTCGCAAACTGCGTTCACATCAGTGACTTTGGTTTTTTGCTTTTTTTTTTTTTTTTTTTTTTTGAGACAGGGTGTCACTTTGTTGCCCAGGCTGGAGTACAGTGAAAAGGTGCAATCACAGCTCACTGCAGCCTCAACTTCTTGGGCCCAGAAGATCCTCCCGCCTTGGCCTCCCCAGTAGCTGGGACTACAGGCACTCGCCACCATGCCTGGCTAATTCTTTTTTTTTGGGTAGAGACTAGGTCTTGCTGTGTTGCCCAGGCTGGTCTGGGACTCCTGGGCTCAAGCGATCCTCCCGCCTCGGCCTCCCAAAGTGCTGGGATCACAGGCGTGAGCCACCACACCTGCCTCACATCAGTGATTCGGGACCTGAGCTCTTCTTCGGGCCTGCCTGCCCCCTGGTGGGGCGGACGTCAGGTTAAAGGTCACCTCCCCAGCGAGGGCTGTACTTGCCACCTGACATCTCAGAGCCACTCTCTTTTTTGAACCAGGACACCCTATTTTAATTTTCTTTGTACTTTTTGCTGTTTGGTATTTTCCTTTCTATTTAAGTGACTATTTTTATTTTCTGTCTCCCCTAAAATGTAAGTTCCATGGGATCAGAAATTTTGTCCCGTTATCGATCTACCAGCCAATCGATAGTCATTTAATGAACCATCAAATTCGTGATTCTCACATCAATAGATGAAAAATAAAGGAGAGACCTCACAGCTTGCAGAGAAGAAAATGCATAGTGATTGTTTTAAAGAAATGGCTAAGGCGGGCGCGGTGGCTCACGCCTGTCATCCAAGCACTTTGGGAGGCTAAGGCGGGCGGATCACTTGGGGTCAGGAGTTAGAGACCAGCCTGGCCAACATGGTGAAATCCCATCTCTACTAAAAATACAAAAAATAGCCAGGCGTGGTGGCACATGCCTGTAATCCCAGCTACTTGGGAGACTGAGGCAGGAGAATTGCTTGAACCTAGGAGGCGGAGGTTGCAGTGAGCCAAGATCGTGCCACTGCACTCCAGCCTAGGAAACAGAGCAAGACTCTATCTCAAAAATAATAATAATAAATAATAAAAATAATAAATAATAATAAAATAATAAATGGCTAAATTTTAAGTGCATACATAAACTCTTTTAAGATAGAGTGAGACCGTATAAACAGCGGATTTTTTCCTACAGTCTTAGATTTGGGGCCAAGTTGGCTGGAGCTAGAAATCCCACACGTTCTTGTGAAAATCTCACCAACAAAGGAAGGCCCACCAGATACCTTTGAACTGGGCACCAGACCAACGTGGCCATGTTAGCAGCGTCGCTGGCACCATCTGGCCCGGCTGCCCGGTGTTGGAGGGGTTTAAACATTGTCACTGACCCGCATTGGTTGTAGCTCTGTTCTTCATTCAGAGATGAGAGTGAGGAGAGGGTTTTCTGGAGTGTTAGAAACACACTTTGGTGAAATGACTTCTAACCCAGCACAGAACATCGACCAGGGTTGTAAAATGAGTACAGAAATCCTTGTAATGTGAGAGGATTATGGTTGCCCATAAATATTTATGGGGTAACAGCAGCTTCTTAGATGTGATACACAAGACATCTGCCACCGAGGCTGAAGCCCAGACTAGATAGTTCAACACAGACTCACGTAACATGTTTATTGTTTATGAAGAAAAGCCGTATTTTTTTTTTTTGAGACAGAGTCTCACTCTGTCACCCAGGCTGGAGTGCAATAGTGCGATCTCGGCTCACTGCAACCTCTGGCTCCTGGGTTCAAGCGATTCTCCTGCCTCAGCTTTCCAAGTAGCTGGGATTACAGGTGCCTGCCACTATGCCCAGCTAAATTTTTGTATTTTTATTTTATCTATCTATCTATCTATCTATCTATCTATCTATCTATTTTTTGGAGACAGAGTCTCACTCTGTCACCCAGGCTGGAGTGCCGTGGCATGATCTCGGCTCACTGCAACCTCCGCTTCCTGGGTTCAAGTGATTCTCCTGCCTCAGCCTCCCTAGTAGCTGGGACTACAGGCATGCATCAGCACACCTGGCTAATTATTGTATTTTTAGTAGAGACAGGGTTTCACTGTGTTGGCCAGGCTGGTCTCGAACTCTTGACCTCATGATTCACCCACTTCAGCCTCCCAAAGTGCTGGGATCACAGGCGTGAGCCACTGTGCCTAGCCAGAAAAGTCATATTTTTTTGAGATGGAGTCTTGCTCTGTCGCCCAGGCTGGAGTGCAGTGGCGCCATCTCAGCTCACTGCAAGCTCCGCCTCCCAGGTTCATGCCATTCTCCTGCCTCAGCCTCCTGAGTAGCTGGGACTACAGGCGCCCGCCACCACGCCCGGTATTTTTAGTAGAGACAAGGTTTCACTGTGTTAGCCAGGATGGTCTCATCTCCTGACCTCATGATCCGCCTGCCTCAGCCTCCCAAAGTACTGGGATTACAGGCATGAGCCACCGCACCCAGCGAAAAGTCATATTTTAAAAGTGAAGTTAGGGGCTGGGCGTGGTGGCTCATGTCTGTAATTCCAGCACTTTGGGAGGCAGAAGCCAGAGGACTGCTTGAGGTCAGGAGTTCCAGACCGGCTGGGGCAACACGGTGAAACCCTGTCTGTAACTTTACTTTTAAAATACACAAAAGTTGGGCCAGAAGGATGGCTGACGCCTGTAATCCCAACACTTAGAGAGGCCGAGGGGGGCGGATCACCTGAGGTCAGGAGTTCCAGACCAGCCTGGCCAACATGGTGAAACTCCATCTCTACTAAAAATACAAAACTTAGCTGGGCATGGTGGCGGGCGCCTGTGATCCCAGTTACTCAAGAGGCTGAGGCAGGACTATTGCTTGCACCCGGAGGTGGAGGTTGCAGTGAGCTGAGATCATGCCACTGCACTCCAGCCTGGGCGACAGAGTGAAACTCTGTCTCAATCAATCAATCAATCCATAGAAATAAAATACATAATTTTTTTTAAGTGAAGTTTGGGTCAAGGGGCTTATTTTCTTCTAACCTCCTCACCTAGCAAAACTGTTTGCCTCTAAATTCTCAGAAGCCACCCCGGGCCCCACGGAATTCTAACGAACGCACGTTGTCTCCCTGCTAGAGATGGGTCTGTGCCTGTCCCAACAGTGCTGGGTGGTGGCTACCCGACTCAGGGCCCCCCAAGAGGCGTGCAGTTTTCCGGGGCTCTTGCCTACGTGCTCCCCGGCCTCCACTTGGCCTCGAGCCTGGGGAAGGCGCCGTGCTTGGCTCTTGAATCTTGCTGGCAGTTTTCCCAAGTTCCACAGAAGCCCCGGTGAGAAGTACAGTTCTGCCTCCTGTTGTTTTGGGCTGTTGTTTACGCGGTCCTCAGATACATATGGTGCGTGGAAGCAATTAAGGTAAAGATGCTGAATGAGTCCGTCCCCCAGGGCTCCAGGCTGCCGATCTCCCATCCCAGGGAGGCTCCGCTCAAACCCAGGGAGCCCCGAGAACGTGCGTGCGTGAGAACAGCGCTCTTCAGAGTGGTTTGGTGTTGTTGCTTCTTAAGATTGATTTTTAACCTCAGCCAACAAAAAACCAGGAGTGGGTGGGGCGTGGTGGCTCACGTCTGTAATCCCAGCACTTTGGGAGGCCAAGGCACACGATCACCTGAGGTCAGGAGTTTGAGACCAGCCTGGGCAACATGGTGAAACTCCGTCTCTATTAAAAATACAAAAATGAGACAGGTGTGGTCGTGGGTGCCTGTAATCCCAGTTACTCGGGAGGCTGAGGCAGGAGAATTGCTTGAACCCAGGAGGTAGAGGTTGCAGTGAGCTGAGATCATGCCACTGTACTCCAGCCTGGGCGACAGAGCGAGACTCCGTCCCAAAAAAGCAACAACAGGCCAGGCATGGTGGCTCATGCCTGTAATCCCAGCACTTTGGGAGGCTGAGGTGGGCGGATCACGAGGTCAGGAGATTGAGACCATCCTGGCTAACACAGTGAAGCCCTGTCTCTACTAAAAATACAAAAAAAAAAAAAAAATTAGCCGGGCGTGGTGGCAGGCGCCTGTAGTCCCAGCTGCTCGGGAGGCTGAGGCAGGAGAATGGCATGAACCCAGGAGGTGGAGCTTGCAGTGAGCCGAGATGGCACCACTGCACTCCAGCCTGGATGACAGAGCGAGACTCCGTCCCAAAAAAAGCAACAACAGGCCAGGCACGGTGGCTCATGGGAGGCTGAGGTGGGCGGATCACAAGGTCAGGAGATCGAGACCATCCTGGCTAACACGGTGAAGCCCCGCCTCTACTAAAAAAAAAAAAAAAAAAAAAAAATTAGCTGGGCGCCTGTAGTCCCAGCTGCTCGGGAGGCTGAAGCAGGAGAATGGCATGAACCCAGGAGGTGGAGCTTGCAGTGAGCCGAGATGGCACCACTGCACTCCAGCCTGGGTGACAGAGCAAGACTCCATCCCAAAAAAGCAACAACAGGCCAGGCATGGTGGCTCATGGGAGGCTGAGGTGGGCGGATCATGAGGTCAGGAGATCGAGACCATCCTGGCTAACACGGTGAAGCCCCGCCTCTACTAAAAATACAAAAAAAAAAAAAAAAAAAAAAAATTAGCCGGGCGTGGCGGCGGGTGCCTGTAGTCCCAGCTGCTCGGGAGGCTGAGGCAGGAGAATGGCATGAACTCAGGAGGTGGAGCTTGCAGTGAGCCGAGATGGCACCACTGCACTCCAGCCTGGGTGACAGAGCGAGACTCTGTCTCAAAAAAAAAAAAAAAAAAAAAAAAGAGGCAACAACACAAAACCCCCCAAAACCAGGAGTGCTTCCTCTTCCTTGCAAAGTTGTACAGAAGATGTGCAGCTATGAGCGCTGCAGCCCTGCCATGCCGGCCACGGCCACATTTGCCACTTCTGCAGTGGAAATGATACCGGAGTACTGGGAATGGAAGAGTGTGGCCCCTTTCAATGATAGGGAAGGGGGCAGGGAAGTACTGGGTAGAGAAAGGCGGGTCCCTGGCTAGGGCTCCACCCCCACAGACCTAGGTGAGGACAGGGATTTCCTGCCCCAATGTTGCATTTCCCAAGACCACCCTGGCCCGCCACGCCCCCATCCTGGGCCTCTGAAAACCTGAGACCCTAGCGGGCAGACATGCAGGTGGCCAGAGGTGGAGAGGAGCACATCGGAGGAAGAAGATGCATGCGGCTGGTCGTCGAGAGGAGCACGCCAACCAGGAGAGCTCACCGACAGACTCTGGCACGCTGGCCGACCATTGATCCATCAACCGGGGAAGTCAGAGGAAAACTGGGCCCCCCGGGAGGCCCATCTCCCGGGAAAGACCATCTCCCTTCTGGCTTAATAAAACCACCTCCACTCAATAAAACTTTGCACTCATTCTCCCAGCCCAAGTGTGATCCTTCTGGTACACCAAGGCAAGAACCTGGGATACAGAAAGCCCTCTGTCCTTGGGGCAAGGTAGAGGGTCCAATTAAACTGGTTAACACAAGCCGCCTACAGGGCACCCTGGAACACACGCCCACTGGGGCCTCAGGAGCTGGAAACATCCACCCCTAGACACTGCCGTGGGGTGGGAGCCCCACAGCCTGCCCGTCAGTATGCTCCCCTGGAGGTTGAGAGCGAGGCACTGAGGAAGCGAGACACACCTCATCACACGCCCTGCGAGGGGGACAAGGGAACCTTTACAGTTTCAGAAACGGCCCTGCCACATCGCCCGGATGCATCTCTGTAGCGGTGAAAATGAGAGCCGGAGGTCCCGGGAAGCAGAGGTCGTGAGGCCTCTGTGCTGCTCTGTGCTGGCTTCTCGGTATTCCTGTCTTGGTATTCCTGGCAGTTTGGTTCCCTGGAGGTGGCCACGTGGCATGGACAGGGGCCTCTATGCAGAGGCTCTTTCATCAGCTGTGCTGTGCTGCTGCCATGGCCACCTCCGTTGTCATCATCCAAAGGCACCTGCCGTCCACAGCACAGAAGCACACTCAGGTGCTACTTTTTTTATTTTTTATTTTTTTTAAGATGCAGTCTTGCTCTGTCGCCTAGGCTGGAGTGCAGTGCAGTGACCTCACTGCAACCTCCTCCTCCTGGGTTTGAGCGATTCTCCCACCTCAGCCTCCCAAGTAGCTGGGACTACAGGTGCCTGCCACCATGCTCGGTTAGTTTTTGTATTTTTACAAGAGACGGGGTTTTGCCATGTTGGCCAGGTTGGTCTCAAAGTCCTGAGCTCAAGTGATCCGCCTTCCTCAGCCTCTCAAAGTGCTGGGATTACAGGTGTGAGCCATTGCACCCGGCCTATTTTTTTTTTTTTTTTCTGAGACGGAGTCTTGCTCTGTCACCCAGGCTGCGGTGTAGTGGTGTGATCTCGGCTCACTGCAAGCTCCGCCTCCTGCATTCACACCATTCTCCTGCCTCAGCCTCCCAAGTAGATGGGACTACAGGCGCCCGCCACCATGCCTGGCTAATTTTTTGTATTTTTAGTAGAGATGAGGTTTCATTGTGTTAGCCAGGATGGTCTCAATCTCCTGACCTTGTGATCCGCCTGCCTCAGCCTCCCAAAGTGCTGAGATTACAGACTTGAGCAACCGCGCCCAGCATGCCCAGCCTATTTTTAATTTTTTAGAGATGGAGTCTCACTACGTTGCCCCAGCTGGTCTTGAACTCCCAGGCTCTAGCAATCCACCCACCTCAGCCTCCCAAGTATCTGCGACCACAGGTGTGTGTCACCATGCCCAGATAATTTTAAATTTTTTCCTTTGTAGAGATGGGGTCTTGCTATGTTGTCCAGGCTGGTCTCAAACTCCTGGGCTCAAGCGATCCTCCTGCCTCCGCTTCCCTAAGTGCTGGGGTGACAGGCCTGAGCCACTGCCCAGCCTGCAAATTCTTTCTCTTCTTTTTTCCCCAAATTGCCACAGTAGTGTCATGCAGAATATAGTTAAAACAGAGGGTCCCTAGTTTCTTATTTTTAGCCCCGATGAAAAGAGAATAGCACTTCACTAGTGAGAATCTGTGGCCCAGCAGAAGAGGAAGGTTTATACTATGCAATTACCAAAGTACAATGGCCTGCACTGACTGAAAGCTGACTTGAGAAGCCATTGAATGGAGCTAATTAATATGTGAAAATTCAAATTTGACGTATTTGTGCAAAAGAGGTTGTGCAGCAGAGGCTGGGCGCAGTGGCCCACGCCTGTAATCCCAGCACTTTAGGAGGCCGAGGCAGGTAGATCACCTGAGGTCAGGAGTTCAAGACCACCCTGGCCAACATGGTGAAACCCCCGTCTCTACTGAAAATAGAAAAATTAGCCGGGTGTGGTGGTGCATGCCTGTAACCCAGCTACTCGGGAGGCTGAGGCAGGAGAATTTCTTGAACCTGGGAGGCGGAGGTTGCAGTGAGCCGAGGTTGTGCCATTGCACTCCAGCCTGGGGGACAAGAGCAAGACTCCGTCTCAAAAGAAAAAAAAAGAGATTGTGCAACAGAAAGAAGTCAAATCACATTTAACCTAAAGGGGGCAGCAATTTATTCTCTCTAAGGTTGGAAGGAGTATTCCTCAGAACCACGGGTGCTGAGGGAGATCTGGAAATGTATGTAAGTTACCGTCACAAGGCACAGATACATGGGAAGACATGACACATTCAGATTTTAGCAATACTTATAAACTCCGACAACAGGTGACGGAGGGAAGAGAGCCGCGGGTAAATTTCGATAGTGATTTAGGCTGGCCGAATGTGAAAATTTTCTCTTTAATATTCAAACTTGTCAAGTAATTTCCTCTGAACTCCCAAATAATAAACAAAATGTGAAATAAATAAGACTGGCAAGGTTGGGCGAGGTGGTTCACACCTGTAATCTCAGAACTTTGGGAGGCTGAGGCACACGGATCACTTAAGGTCAGGAGTTTGAGACCAGCCTGGCCAACGTGGTGAAACTCTGTCTCTACTAAAAATACAAAAAATTAGCCAGGCGTGGTGGTGGGTACCTGTAATCTTAGCTACTCAGGGGGCTGAGGCAGGAGAATTGCTGGAACCAGGGAGGCGGAGGTTGCAGTGAGCCCAGATCATGCCATTGCACTCCAGCCTGGGTGACAGAGTGAGGCTCTGACTCAAAAAAAAAAAAAAAAAAAAAAAATTAAGTAAGGCTGGCCAGAGACCCAGGGGAGGGAGGCATGCCGGCCACTCCGCCCAGGCACCTCACTCTGTTTTTGTTTTAGATCTGAGCCTTTGAGGCCAGGGCTGGCTGGACAAATGCCCCCAGAACAGCACGTGTGCACTCCCCCATTGGCAGCCACCAGGCTTTGCTGGAGCTGTGTGTGTGCGTGCGTGTGTGTGTGTGTGTGTGTATATGTGTGTGTGTGTGTGTGTGTATGCGCACGGCTAAGGATTTCAGAGAGCAAGACAGTTCCCCTCTAACTCTGATTCTATAAAAAATATGCTGCTTGCAGTCAGGGAGCAGGGTCTCTTTCTCCCCGCTCCTGGGCTGTGTGAGGAGCTCCGTATTTATTTTGGCAAGCCTCAGAAGTGGTGTTGCCGTGAATTTCTGGTAGTGTCTGGGCTCAGCTGGGCTGGGTGGGACTCCCTGGGTTCCAGGCCTTCTTGCCTGTGTTCATTTAAAACTATGATTGGTGACACCAGGAAGAGAACAGCACCAGAGCACAAGTCCTCAGTTGCGCATTTTGGTTTAAGAAAATAGATGACCTCCAGGGACGCCAAGCGGGAACTTCATTTTAAATTATAATTATGAGTGTTCATACCGTTAGTTGACAAGGGTCTGAAGATAGCTTTCTTTCTTTCTTTTTCTTTTTCTTTCTTTCTTTCTGAGACAGTTTTGCTTTTGTCGCCCAGGCTGGAGTGCAATGGCATGGTCTCAGCTCACTGCAACCTCTGCCTCCTGGGTTCAAGCAATTTTCCTGTCTCAGCCTCCCAAGTAGCTGGGATTACAGGTGCCCACCATCACACCTGGCTAATTTTTGTATTTTTTTTTTTAAGAGAGAGTCTCACTATGTTACCCAAGCTGGAGTGCAGTGGCGCAATCTCTGCTCACTGCAACTTCCACCTCCCAGGCTCAGCTGATTTCTCCTGCCTCAGCCTCCCAAGTAGCTGGGATGACAGGTGCCTGCCACCAGGCCTGGCTAAATTTTTTTTGAGACGGAATCTCGCTCTGTTGCGCAGGCTGGAGTGCAGTGGTGCGATCTCGGCTCACTGCAACCCCTGTCTCCTGGGTTCAAGCAATTCTCCTGCCTCGGCCTCTGGAGTAGCTGGGATTACAGGCACCTGCCACCACGCCCAGCTAATTTTTGCATTTTTAGTAGAGGCAGGGTTTTGCCATGTTGGCCAGGCTGGTCTCAGGTGATCCGCCCCTGACCTCAGGTGATCCGCCCACCTCGGCCTCCCAAAGTGCTGGCATTACAGGCGTGAGCCACCACACCTGGCCCAGGCCTGACTAATTCTTGTATTTTTAGTCCATATTAGGTTTCACTGTGTTGGCCAGGCTGGCCTCAAATTCTTGACCTCAGGAGATCCGCCCACGTCAGCCTCCCACAGTGCTGGGAAGACTGGCGTGAGCTACCCCGCCCAGCCTCAAGATAGCTTTCGAGGATTGCACAGGAAAAAAAGAAATCCCAAACACTCAAACAAATTTGATATCCTTCAACTAAAACCAAGTTCTGTGACGTCTGTTGCAACCGTGTTTCCAAGCTTCAGTCATTCACACGCCCCGTGCTCAGCCATGGCCACATCCCCAGACCACCTGTATGATCAACTAGATGTGTGTTTTTTAAACCAATTTGCTCTTTTAGCTTAAATAAATTCACTTGAGATGAAGCTCTACCGCTCCACTGTAGAATTACACTTTTGGGAGGGCAGCAATGCCCCCGATTTGAGGTTTCGCTTTCTATTGTTTCAGTCTGAAAATGTTACAGTATCTTGGGAGAGAGAGAAAGACTACATTCACATAACTTGTATTACACCCTATTGCTATAATTGCTCTATTTTATTAATAGTTGCTGTTCATCTCTTCCTGTGCCTAATTTATAAATTAAACTTTATCATAGGTGTGTATGTGTGCGTAGGAAATATCTACTATAAGTAGGTTTGGGACTGTCTGTGGTTTCAGGCGTCCACTGGGGTCTTAGAACGTATCCCCTCTGGATAAGGGAGGACTCCTGTACTCCTAATTTTTTTTTTTTTTTTTGAAATGGAGTCTCGTTTTGTTGCCCAGGCTGGAGTGCAGTGGTGTGCTCTTGGCTCATTGCAACCTCTGCCTCCTGGGTTCAAGTGATTCTCCTGCCTCAGCCTCCCGAGTAGCTGGGATTACAGATGCCCACCACCATGCCTGGCTAATTTTTATATTTTTAGTAGAGACGGGGTTTCGCCATGTTGGGCAGGCTGGCCTTGAACTCCTGACCTCAAATGATCCACCCACCTCAGCCTCCTAAAGTACTGGGACTACAGGTATGTGCCACCACACCCGGCTAAGTTTTGTATTTTTAGTAGAGACAGGGTTTCACCATATTGACCAGAAAGGTCTCCATCTCTTGACCTCGTGATCTGCCTGCCTAGTCCTCCCAAGGTGCTGGGATTACAGGCGTGAGCCACTGCGCCTGGCCAATTTTTCTTTTTTCAAGATGGGGCTTGCCATGTTGCCCGGTTTGGTCTCAAACTCCTGAGCTCAAGAGATCCTCCCATCTTGGCCCTCTAAAGTTCTGGGATTACAGGTGTGAGCCACTGCACCTGGCCACTTTTTTTTTTTTTTTAATGTCACCAATGCTTCATGCATCTCACTTCCCTCTTCTGGAATTTCCTCATTTCCTTAGTAGTTCTTTGTGTTTTTAAATTATTTGAGAAACAATGTCACTCTGTCGCCCAGCCTTGAGTGCAGAAGTACAATATTGGCTCACTGCAACCTCCACCTCCTGGGCTTAAGGGATCCTCCCACCTCAGCCTTCTGAGTAGCTGGGACCACAGGTGGACCATACCCAGCTATTTTTTTTTTTTTTTTTTGTATTTTTTGTAGAGATGGGGTTTCGTCATGTTGCCCAGGCTGGTCTTGAACTCCTGGACTCAAGCCACGCACCCAACTCGGCCTCCCAGAGTGCTGGGATTACAGGCATGAGTCACCGCACCTGGCCTGGTAGTTCTTTCAGCAAAGGCTTGTTGAGGTAAATGTTCTTGTTTGAAAATGTATGTCCTGGGCTGGGTGGGGTGGCTGAATGAAGCCTGTAATCCCAGCACTTTGGGAGGCCGAGGTGGGCAGATCACCACGTCAGGAGTTCAAGACCAGCCTGGCCAATATGGCAAAACCCCGACTCTACTAAAAATACAAAATTAGCCGGGCGTGGTGGTGCGTGCATGTAATCCCGGCTGCTAGGGAGGCTGAGGTGGAAGAATTGCTTGAACTCAGGAGGTGGAGGTTGCAGTGAGCTGAGATCACACCACTGTACTCCAGCGTGGGTGACAAGAGCGTGACTCTGTCTCAAAAAAAAAAAAAAGAATGTCCTTATTTCACCTTAAGACAGCTTAGCTGGAGCCTGGCACGGTGGTCCATGCCTGTAGTCCCAGCTCCTCAGGAGGCTGAGGCAGGCTGGAGTTGGAGGCTGCAGTGAGGCATGATGGCGCCAGCACACTCCAGCCTGGGCGACAGAGCAAGGCCAAGACTCTATTACAAAATGTTTTTGAAATGGCTCAGCTGGGTGTGCAGACTCCTACACTGGCCTCTGCTTTCTCTCAGCGTTCAGCAGCCTTGTTCTGTAGCGTCTCTGCTTGTTGCTGCTGCTGCTAGGGAGTCTGCCGCTCCTCTCGTCACCCGCCCGTGGGTGACCGGTGGCTTCTCCCTGGAGGTCTGTGAGCCATCTCCCTCTCTTTGATGGCCTGTGGTTTTTCCAATGAGGCCTGTTTTGGTTTGGATTTCTTCTCAAGCATCCTGGTTGGGACTTTGGTTTTCTGAGTCCAGGAATATCTATCTTTCATCAGTTCCATAAAATTCTCAGCCTCTCCCTCTGCCTCTGGCCTCTACCCCATTTCCATGTCCTCCCCGAGCGCCTGTGAGAGGGACGCAGGTGGCTTCACCGGCCTGCAGGCTCTTAGATATCCTGGGCTGCCCTGTTGCTGGCCCTGAGTTCACCTCACCCTCCTCTCTCTTCTGCCTGTCCCCACCTGAGTTTAGACACAGGAATTTTCTGACCCTCCTTTTCATCCTTGTTCTCTCTCTTCCTTTCCTGCTCCCAAATTACAGCACCCAAAACAATACCTTACTCATCATACAACCACAATAACCATTTGTTGATTTAATTTCATTTTAAGAAATTTCAGGCTGAGTGCGGTGGCTCACGCCTGTCATCCCAGCACTTTGGGAGGCAGAGATGGGCAGATCACTTGCGGTCAGGAGTTCGAGACCAGCCTGACCAGCATGGTGAAACCCCGTCTCTACTAAAAATACAAAAAATTAGCCTGGGGTGGTGGTGCACGCCTGTAATCCCAGCTACTTGGGAGGCTGAGGCAGGATAATCGCTTGGACCTGGGAGGCGGAGGTTGCAGTAAGCCGAGATTGCACCACTGCACTCCAGCCTGGGTGACAGAGGGAGACTCCATCTCAAAAAAATAAATTAATTAATTAAATAAATGAATAAATAAAAGTAAAATAAACAAAAATATCAAACAAATTAACCTGGTGTGGTGGTGGGCACCTGTAATCTCAGCTACTTGGGAGGCTGAGGTGGGAGGATCACTTAAGCCTGGGAGACAGAGGTTGCAGTGAGCCGAGATTGTGCCATTGCACTCCAGCCTGGGCAACAGACCCTGTCTCTACTCAAAAAAAAAAAAAAAAAAAAAAATCAAACAAAAAAAAAGAAATTTCCGGAAGAAACACCCAGAATTCCACTCAAAAAAGGTTTTCCTTGAGAAGGCCATCCAAATAAACAGGATCAGCTTTATAGACTCCTCTCTGAGACGCCTGTGTTTCAGCTGGCAGCCAGCCCATTTCTTTTAAACCCATCCTAATTTATTTTTGGTCCCATGCATAGGAGCTGGTGCTTATTTTGATAACTGCATTTATGCTTTCAAGCTTTGACAGACAAATCATTGCCCTGGGCTTCCTGGCGGCCACGAGCTCCGGCTCACTTCCCGCTCTGAGGAACCGTGGACCCTCCAGCAGACCCAGGTCTGTTCTCTGCAATTAGTTATCTTGCAATGGAGCCTCTCCTGGACAGTTGTCTCTGAAAAGAGAAAAAAGACAAATGCAGGATGTAAAGCCCTTTCTAAACTCTCATATTCTGTGTAAATGGTAGGAAGCGATGCTCACTGTCCATGAAGGTTAAAAAGGCAGGTTAGCCACGGAGGGGGGACCGTCTTGGGCTGCGTTGCTGGCGCAGGCCCCCTCCAGCCATGTCCTAGGCTGCAGGTCCCTAGAGGGGAGTTTCCTAGTCTGGGAGGGTATTCCCAAAGCCGAGAGGAAGTCTGGCTTCACAACATTCCCAGGAAACTCTTCCCCCATCCGTGGGCACCTCTCATCCCAGCTGCTCTAATTAGACAGGAGACGTCAGCCCAGCACCTCCTGCTCCTCCTTCTCCAGCCAGAGCACAGAAGGCCGGATCGAGCCAGGGTATGGGGTGAAAAGCCAAGCCCGGGCTCTCAGACAGAAGCTGCTTTGCCGTTTGGCCTCATCCAACTCAGGCAACGACTCCCAGTTGTTCCTCGGGTAACACGGAGCACGGCGAGGTCAGAGGAAGGGGAGCGGGATCCCGCCTGCTGGCCGGCTGCCAGGCGGAGCTGGAACACCTGGGTGCCAGATGTGCCCTCTGCACGGGGACCGCTGTTGACCCGACAGCCGCACGTTCCACACCCACACCGTCACTGCTTTGCTCAGAGGGACCAGGGCTGGGGGCCGAGCTGAGACAGGCCAGGCCGGCTTCCTTTCCGCTGCCACCTTTCTCCTCTCTGCACCACCCAGACCCATGGCACCCCTTCCTGCCTGGCAGTGCAAAGGAGCGGCTGCCCGACCTCCCACTTGGTGATTGCTGCAGCAGACCCTGGTGCCCGTGTGGGTTCTTCATGCCTCAGTATCTCTACTGGGATTCATCTGGGAGAAGCAGCGGGAAGAGAACTCTGTTCTCATGAGCAGGTGGGGTTGGGCCGTGTCACATGTCCACGTCATGCTGGGTCCACAGGGTCCCTGGACACAGACACTGGAGAGCTCCCCTGGGGCCCACAGCAGGAGTTTTGACTGGCAAACTCACCAGTGTTGTCATTAGACGAAGAGCCAGCTGCTGGGCACAGATGAGGACCAGTGGGGGCCAGGCACGAAAGCCAAGCCAGCCACACGGGCGGCCAACATGGCCCAGCCCCGCAGCCCCATGCAGCAGGCTCTGGAATGGCGGTGATGCCCTCTCAGCCAGGAACATCCAGACCAGGGGGATGAAGGCAGCCAGAGTTGCCTCAGGTCCGTTTGTTATTCTTTTTTTGAGACAGGGTGTCACTCTGTCACCCAGGCTAGAGTGCAGTGATGTAATCACAACACGCTTCAATCTTGACCTCCTGGGCTCAAGTGATCTCCTGCCTCAGCCTCCTAAGTAGCTGGGACTACAGGTGTGCACCATCGTGTGGCCCAGGCAGGGGCGCAGTGGTGCGATCTCAGCTCACTGCAACATCTGCCTCCTGGACTCAAGTGATTCTCCTGCCTCAGCCTCCCAAGTAGGTGAGATTACAGGCACACACCACAGTACCTGGCTAACTTTTGTATTTTTTTCTAGAGATGGAGTCTTGCTCTATTGCCCAGCCTGGTCTCAAACTCCTAGCCTCAAGTGATCCACCCTCCTCAGCCTCCCATTCCTCTTGCTGGGATGACAGTGGAAGCCTCCATGACTGGACTGTTTGTTATTTTATTTTTATTTTTTATTTTTTGAGATGGAGTCTCACTGTGTCTCTCAGGCTGGAGTGCAGTGGTGCAATCTCAGCTCACTGCGACCTCCACCTCCCGGGTTCAAGCGATTCTCCTGCCTCAGCCTCCCAAATAGCTGGGACTACAGGCGTGCACCACCACACCTGGCTAATTTTTGTATTTTTAGTAGAGACGGGGTTTCACTGTGTTGGCCAGGCTGGTCTCGAACTCCTGGTCTCAAATGATCCACCCGCCTCGGCCTCCCAAAGTGCTGGGATTACAGGCATGAGCCACCATGCCTGGCTGCTGGTCACTTGAAAATAGTGAATTTTATATCATGTGAATCTAACCTCAATTTAAACTCTTAGAACGACATTCCCCAAAACTAAACTAAAAGAGTAAATCGGTATGTGTTTATTGATCAGAATTAAGAGTATCTTTCTTGAGCGGAACTTCCCCTGAGTCCTTCCTAGACAAAGGGAAGCTTTCTTCTCCCAAGACGCCACCTGGCTGACCTCAGTGCCTCAGTCACAAACTTCTTCCAAGTGTAAATGTGCGTTTGGAGATCACGCTTGCTCTTTCTCTGGCTTGTTTCACATTTGAGGTAATTTGGGATCGGCTCTAATACATTTTTGCTTTAGAAGAGTAGTAGAAATTAATTAATCTACAACTGCACTGATAGCAAAAGTTAATATAAATTTTAATAAAAATACAACCTCAATAAGCTCCCCCATTGTTCTCATAAATGCAACAGTAGTTTAAAAATTGTAGATTAAAAAAATTAATAAAACAGCTGAGGCTAGGGACTGTGAGGCTCAAATACAGGGACACAGTGTGTATTCCGACTGCCCGGTGCCACAGGGGCCGGACAGATGCCCTCCAAGTGCCTTTCCCTCACTCTGTGCGTTGAACATCTCCCTGGGCCTTTAACTAACCCTCTTCCTTTGGTGGCTTATTTTTATTTATTTATTTATTTTTAATTTTTTTTGAGATGGAGTCTCTCTCTGTCACCCAGGCTGGAGTGCGGTGGTGCAATCTTAGCTCACTGCAGCGTCTTCTTCCCGGGTTCAAGCGATTCTCCTGCCTCAGCCTCCCAAGTAGCTGGGATTACAGGCATGCACCACCACGCCTGGCTAACTTTTGTATTTTTAGTAGAGACGGGGTTTCACCATGTTGGCCAGGCTGGTCTCGAACTCCTGGCCTCAGGTTATCCACCCGCCTCGGCCTCCCAAAGTGCTGGGAAGGTCAGGTGCAGTGGCTCACACCTGTAAGCCCAGCACTTTGGGAGGCCGAGGTGGGCGGATCACTTGATTCAGGAGTTCGAGACCAGCCTGGGCAACATGGTGAAACCCCGTCTGTACTAAAAATACAAAAAAATTAGCTGGGCATGGTAGCACATGCCTGTAATCTCAGCTATTTGGGAGGCTGAGACAGGAGAATCTCTTGAACCCAGGAGGAGGAGGTTGCAGTGAGCCGAGATAGCACCATTGCACTCCAGCCTGGGCGATAGAGCGAGACTCTGTCTCAAAAGAAAAAAAAGAAATAAAGAAAAGAAAGCGAGAAAGAGAAAGGAAAAACAGAAAGAGAAAGAAAGGAGGGGAAAAAAAGAAAAAGAAAGAGGAAAAGAAAGAAAGGAAGGAGGAAAGGAAGCAAATTCCAGGTGTGATGTGTGATCACAGAAAAAGGGGGTTTTCCACCAGATGCGGCGTCTGCGGGAAGCATGACTGCTGTGGTTTGGAAAAGCACCCATGTTGGAGCCCAGGGCTTCTAGTCAGAGTCTGCTATGTTGAGAGATTCTCTCCCCTGATCAAATGGGAGTGTTTTTGGTCAGACAGAGGTTTTTTTTTCTTTTCGAGACGGAGTCTCACTCTGTCGCCCAGGCTGGAGTGCAGTGGCTTGATCTCGGTTCACTACAACCTCTGCCTCCTGATTCAAACGATTCTCTTGCCTCTGCCTCCCGAGTAGCTGGGATTACAGGCACCCGCCACCACGCCCAGCTAGTTTTTGTATTTTTAGTAGAGACGGGGTTTCGCCTTATTGGCCAAGCTGGTCTCGAACTCCTGACCTTGTGATCTGCCTGCCTTGGCCTCCTAAAGTGCTGGGATTACAGGCATGAGCCACCGTGCCCAGCCTGGCACAGGTTTTTTTAAAGGTGAGGAAAGTATAAAAACGAAAGCAGTAGGGAAGAGAAAACCTTGGTTAGTGTGGTCCTCATGCAGCCAGCTTTCTTCCCTAAATGCCAGAACTAGAATTGGAAATAATTTAAACTTGGCCAGAAATCAGTGCCCTGCCCTGTGGGCAGACACCCGCGTGTCTGGGGGAGACAGAGCGTGAAGTGTGAACTGCGAGGCCTCCAGGCGGGGAATGCAGTGGGACTGAGGTCTGCAGAGGGACTCTGAGGGAGCCAGCAGCGGCCCAAAGCCTCCCGACGCCTCCCCCTTGGGGCATGTCCCCAGGAGCCAGGGGGCACCAAGGAAGCCCTGCGTCTTGAGTTGCCGCAGAGAGAGGCACGGGGAGAGTCTGACTGCTTTCGGTGGGTGTCCTGGGTCTTGTTGAGGACTCCTCAGAAAGAGGGGCAGGAGCCACCCAGAGCAAGGAAGGCTGGCTTGGGATGAAGCCCATCAGGATGGAAGGAATGGGTTGGGGCCCTCAGATTTCTGTTGGGATCTGTTCTACTTACCCGCCTCCATGGACTTCACGGCTTTGCTGAAACCCAAATTGTGTTCAGGTGTGGCGTTCAGACCTGCGCAGCCGAGCTCAACCCGCACCCAAGACCCTTTTCCTGGGGGAAGCCCCCCTTCTGCTGGGGGGCGGTTTGAGAAATATTTTCTTCTTTATTTTAGTTGCTACATAATAATTTATATCATTTTTACTTTATTTTGATCATTAGCCATATTTATTTTGATCATTATGCATTGTATACATGTACCCAAATATCACCCCGTACCCCATATTTGGATATATGTATACAATGCAAAATGATCAAATCAGGGTAATTCTCAGATCCACCACTCTAACGTCTGTCATCATCTGTGTAGGGAACATTCCAGTTCCACTCCTGGTAGCTGTGATGACTCACGCCAGTAATCCTAGCACTTTGGGAGGCCAAGGCGGGAGGATTGCTTGAACCCAGGAGTTTGAGACGAGCCTGGGCAACATAGTGAGTCCCTGTCTCTACAAATAAAAAAAATATCGGGGCATGGTAGTGCACACCTATAGTTCCAGCTCCTCGGGAGGCTGAGGTGGGAGGATCATGAGCCCTGGAGATGGAAGTTGCACTCCAGCCTGGGTGACAGAGCGAGACTCTGTCTCAAAAAACAAAAACAAGGCCACGTGGAGTGCCTCATGCCTGTAATCCCAGCACTTTGGGAGGCCGAGGCAGGTGGATCACGACATCAAGAGATCAAGACCATCCTGGCCAACATGGCGAAACCCCATCTCTACTAAAAATACAAAAAATTAGCTGGGCATGGTGGCGCACACCTGTAATCCCAGCTACTCGGGAGGCTGAGGCAGGAGAATTGCTTGAACCTAGGAGGTGGAGGTTGCAGTGAGCTGAGATTGTGCCATTGCACTCCAGCCTGGGCAAAAAGAGTGAAACTCCGTCTCAAAAAAACAAAAACAAAAACAAAAATAAATAACCCCCCCAAAAAAACCCAAATCTGCTTTTGTAGCGTTTTGAAAATATACAATAAATTACAGTTAACTTGAGTCACCCGACGGTGCCATGGAACAGTTGAACTGACTCCTCCCGTCCCGCTGTGATTCTGCTTCATTAACCAACCTCTCTTTGCCCTCCCTCCCCTCCCCCTCCCAAGTTCTCCTAACACAACTCTCTCTACTTCTACAAGCTCAGCATTTCTTTTTTTTTTTTGAGATGGAGTTTCGCTCTTATTGCCCAGGCTGGAGTGCAACGGTGCGATATCGGCTCACTGCAACTTCTGCCTCCTGGGTTCAAGTGATTCTCCTGCCTCAGCCTCCCGGTAGCTGGGACCACAGGCATGCACCACCACGCCCGGCTAATTTTGTATTTTTAGTAGAGACGGGGTTTCATCATGTTGGTCAGGCTGGTCTCAAACTCCCGACCTCAGGTGATCCTCCCGCCTCGGCCTCCCAAAGTGCTGGGATGACAGGTGTGAGCCACTGCACCCGGCCTGAGCTCAGCTTTTTAAGCTCCCACACATGAGTGAGGACAAGGAGTACCTGTCTTTCTGTGCCTGGCTAATTTCTCTGAACATAATGAGCTCTAGCCTCACCCATGTTGCTGTGCGAGGGGATCCAATCCTTTTTCATGGGTGAGTAGTACTCCGTGGTGTATATATACCACATTTCCTTTTCTTTTAAATCAAGATCCTGCACAGTACACAACATTTTCTTTATTCATTTGTCTGTTTTCTTTTTCATTTCTTTTTTTTTTTTTTTAAACGGAGTCTTGCTCTGTCGCCTAGGCTGGAGTGTAATGGCGCGATCTCGGCTCACTGCAACCTCCACCTCCCGGGTTCAAGTGATTCTCCTGCCTCAGCCTCCTAAGTAGCTGGGATTACAGGCATGCGCCACCACGCCTAGCTAATTTTTGTAATTTTAGTACAGACGAGGTTTCACCATGTTGGTCAGGCTGGTCTTGAACTCCTGACTTTGTGATCCGCCTGCCTCGGCCTCCCAAAGTGCTGGGATTACAGGCGTGAGCCACTGTGCCCAGCCTCCATTTGTCTGTTGATGGACACCTAGGCTGCTTCCAAATCTTGGCTATTGTGAGTAGTGCTGCAATAAAGGAGATGTAGGTGTCTCATTAATGTACTGAGTTCCCTTCTTTTGAGTAAATACCTAGTAGTGGGATTGCTGGGTCATGTGATAGTTCTCTTAGCATTTTTTTTTTTTTTTTTTGAGATGGAGTCTCACTCTGTTGCCCAGGCTGGAGTGCAGTGACACGATCTCAGCTTACTGCAACCTCCACCTACCAGGTTCAAGTGATTCTCCTGCCTCAGCCTCCCGAGTAGCTGGGATTACAGGCATGCACCACCATGCCCAGCTAATTTTTTGTATTTTTAATAGAGATGGGGTTTCACCACGTTGGCTAGGCTGGCCTCAAACTCCTGACCTCAGGTGATCTGCCCGCCTCGGCCTCCCAAAGTGCTGGGATTACAGGCGTGAGCCACTGCACCTGCCCCTCTCTTAGTTTTTTGAGGAACCTCCATGCTGTTTTTTGTCACGGCTGTACTGGTTTACATTCCCGCCAAGGGCATATGAGGGCTCCCCTTTCTCCACATCCTCACCAGCCTTGGTTATTTTTTGTCTTTTTGATAATAGCCATTCTAACTGGGGTAAGATGATATCTCATTGTGGTTTGGATTTGCATTTCCATGATGATTAGTGATGCCGAGCATTTTTTCATATGTTTGTTGGCCAGTTATATGTCTTCTTTTTAGATAGTCTCTTCAGATCCTTTGCCCATTCTTAAACTGGAATCTTTGGGTTTATGCTGTTGAGTTCTTTGTATGTTCTGGATATTAGCCACTTGTCAGGTGGATAGTTTGCAAATATTTTTTCCCCTTCTGCAGGTTGTCTCTTCACTCTGTTGATTATTTTCTTTGCTGGGCAAAGCTTTTCAGTTTGATGTAGTCCCCTCTATTTTTGCTTTCATTGTCTGTACCCTTAAGGTCTTACTCAAAATCTTTGCCCAGATCAACGTCCTGAAGCATTTCCTCTCTATTTTCTTCTAGTAGGTATATAGTTTCAGGTCTTACATTTAAGTCTTTACTCTATCTTGAGTAGACTTTTGTATATGGTGAGAGATGAAGGTCTAACTTCATTCATCTGCATATGAATATCATTTCCCCAGCACAGTTTATTCCCCAATGAATGCTGTTGGCAATTTTGTTGAAAATCAGTGGGCCATAAATATGTGCATTTATTTCTGTGTTCTCTCTTTTGTTCCACTGGTCTGTATTTTATTTTTATTTTTATTATTTATTTATTTTTTACCAATACTATGCTGTTTTGGTTACTATAGCTCTGTAGTATATTTTGAAGTCAAGTTGTGTAATGCTTCCAGCTTTGTTCTTTTTGCTCAGTATGGCTTTGGCTATATGGGGTCTCTTGTGGTTCCATATAAATTTTAGGATTGTTCTTTCTATTTCCGTGAAAAATGTCATTGGTATTTTGATAGGAATTACATCGAATCTATAGATTGCTTTGGGTAGTATGGTCATTTTAACAACATTAATTCTTCCAATTCATGAACATGGGATGCCTTTTTATTTTTTATGTGTCCTCTTTAATTTCTTTCATCAGTGTTTTGTAGTTTTCTGTGTGTGTATGTGTGGTTTTTTTTGAGACAAGTTCTTATTCTGTCACTCAGGCTGGAGTGCAGTGGCGCAATCCTAGCTCACTGTAACCTTGAACTCCTGGACTCAAGCAATCCTCCTGCCTCAGTCTCTTGAGTAGCTGGGAATACAGGCATGCACCACCATGCATTATTTTTTTAAAATTTTTGTAGAGATGGTGTCTCACTGTGTTACCCAGCCTGGTCTCAAACTCCTGGCCTCAAAGGATCCTCCTGCCTTGGCTTCACAAAACATTGAGATTACAGATATGAGCCACTGTGCCTGGCCTGTAGTTTTCGTTACAGAGATCTTTCACCTCCTCGGTTAAATTTATTCCTACACATTTTATTATTATTTTTATGGCTATTATAAATAAGATTGCTTTCTTGATTTCTTTTTCAGCTAGTTTGTTATTAGTATGTAGAAATGCTACTGGGTTTTGTATATTGATCTTATATCGTGTAACTTTACTGAATTTGCTTTTTACTTCTAAGAGTTTTTTGGGGATCTTTAGGTTTTTCTTTGTTTTCTTTTTTCTTTCTTTCTTTTTTTTTGAGATGGAGTCTCGCTCTGTTGCCCAGGCTGGAGTGCAGTGGCATGATCTCGGCTCACTGAAATCTCTGCCTCCCAGGTTGATGCCATTCTCCTGCCTCAGCCTCCCGAGTAGCTGGGACTACAGGCGCCCACCACCACGCTCGGCTAATTTTTTGTATTTTTAGTAGAGACGGGGTCTCACCATGTTGGCCAGGATGGTCTCGATCTCCTGACCTTGTGATCTGCCCGCCTTGGCCTCCCAAAGTGCTGGGATTACAGGTGTGAGCCACCTTTAGGTTTTACTATAGGTAAGATCATGTTGTCTGCAAAGAGGGACAATTTGACTTCCTCTTTTCCAATTTGGATGCCCTTTATTTCCTTCTCTTGCTTGATTGCTCTGGCTACGACTTCTCTGAGAAATCTTTTTAAAAAATTACCATGGAAAATTTCAACCATGCACACAAGTAGAGACTCAGTAGTAGTGTGAATCTGCACACACCCATCACCAGTTTGCTCATCTCTCCCTTCCATTGTGGTAAAACATACATAACATAAAATTTTCCATGTTACCCATTTGTTTTTGTTTTTGTTTTGTTTTTGTTTCGTTTTGTTGCCCAGGCTGCAGTACGGTGACATAACCAAGGCTCACTACAGCCTCGACCTCCCAGGTTCAAGTGATCCTCTTACCTCAGCCTCCCAAGTAACTGGGACTAAAGGTTCATTTTTTAATTTTAATATTTTTTATTTTATTTTAATTGACATTTTAAAAACTATTTTTAGACAGAGTCTCACTCTGTTACACAGGTTGGAGTGCGGTGGTACAATCACAGTTCACTGCAACCTCTGCCTCCTGGGTTCAAGTGATTCTCCTGCCTCAGCCTCCTGAGTAGCTGGGACTACAGGTGGGTGCCACCACGCCTGGCTAATTTTTATATTTTTAGTAGAGACAGGGTTTCATCATGTTGGCCAGGCTGGTCTCGAAATCCTGACTTCAAGTGATCGGCCCACCTCTGCCTCTCAGAGTGCTGGGATTACAGGCGTGAGCCATCGCGCCCGGCCGTTTTCACTCTTCTTTATTGAGATGCCCCCAAAACCCCCAGATAGGTGGCCTCCCTCGTGGCCATAGCAATAACCCGACCTGTGCAGGTGGGGCCTGGTAGTCTTGGTGGAAGACCCGGAACGCTGCCTCAAGCTGGGGCCCTTATGTGTGCCATGCACAGGGCAACGAGGTTGCTGCACCCCTCTGACCCCTGGGCACTCAGGCAGGTGGAAGCTTCTCCTGGACTCTGGAGCAGCCTGTCCTTCGGGGGAGACAACGAAAGTCTCCTTTCTAGGACAGCTCTCAGCCACCCCTGCACACCGCACCGGTCACCTTCTTGTTCACACATCTGAGCTCAGCAAAGCATCGCCCCCAGTTTCACAGGACAGTGGCCGCAGAAGCCTCCTGGTGACACAGGTCCTCTTCCCTGTCTCTGTTCTCCTGTGTTTTGTCTGAGGGCTGAGGCGTTGACTCGTGACCATTTCCTCCATCTTGAAGTCTGTGGTTCCTCACCATTATGTAGAACTCTGTTTGAAAGTCATTTTTTGGGAGGCTGAGGTGGGTGGATTGCTTGAGGTCAGGAGTTCGAGACCAGCCTGGCCAACATAGTGAAAACCTCTACTAAATACTAAATACAAAATACAAAATACAAAAATACTAAATATTTAGCATTTAGTAGCCCGGCCTGATAATAAAAACAATTTTTTTTAACGAAACAAATGAGTCATTCTCGTCTTAGTAAGTTTGAGGGTATCTTATTTAGGGGGAAACGAAGCCATTACCAAATGATGCAGACGTTTCCTAGAGAAGGCAGAGAGAGGTTGGCCCGCCCTTGCCAGCGGCCCTGAGCCAAACCTGAAGGTGAACAAGCCAGGTGCCCATCGTCTCCAGAGCACTTTAACAATGCTGATGAAAGCAAAGGAGGCCTTTTCAGCAACGCCGGCAGCCCCGTGAGTAAGACATGGTTTGGCCACTCCGTGGGAGTTGCCTGGGCCCCGAGACCCCAGAGACGCTGCCGTTGGGGAACTCGGTGGGCCTCTTCCAGCAGCCTGCCCTGGCCCGTGTAACCGGGCAGAGAAGGAGCAGCAGGCACCCCCGCTCACGCTTCCCACAGGTTGCACTGCCTCTGCTTTGCAGTGGTCCCAAGAATCCGATGGGCCACACAGCCTCTACTCAGGCCATTGTGACACAGGCCCCCAGCGCTCCTCCTGCCTGTTCTGAATGTGGGGTGCACCCTGGGTACGTTGCAGTGTCAGACTGACCGGCCCAGAGCTGCAATGGCCCAGCGGGAGGTCATGAAGCGGTTCTGAAAAAGAGCCGGGTGTGGTGGAGTAGGTGTCAGGAGGGGCCCTGGTGTGGCAACCTCTGCACCTGCCATGCAGACGTCCCCCTGCCAGCTGGGCTGCAAGGCTCTCAGACAGAGCACCAAGAAGCCGCATTCCCCAGGTCTCCTGGGCTCACTCCCCTGACCCACTGCTATTAATATTTGTGTCTAGGGGCCAGGTGTGGTGGCCCACGCCTTCAATTCCAGCACTTTGGGAGGCTGAGGTGGGCAGATCGCCTGAGGTCAGGAGTTGGAGAGGAGCCTGGCCAACATGGTGAAACCCCGTCTCTCCTAAAAATACAAAAATTAGCTGGGCGTGGTGGCGCGTGCCTGTAGTGCCAGCTACTCGGGAGGCTGAGTCAGGAGAATTGCTTGAACTGGGGAAGTAGAGATTGCAGTGAGCCGAGATTGCACCACTGCACTCCAGCCTGGCAACAGAGTGAGACTCCATCTCAAAAAAAAAAAAAAATTGCATCTAGGAATGAAAGCTCTTTGCAGCAAGCCACAGAGAGCAAACAGCTCTCGTGTTCCTGTGTGGGGCCTGGAGACACCCCTGGTGGCTGGGGCAGGCAGGAGAACCGGGAACCTGGGAGACGGAAGGTTTAAACTTCTCTGCCACCTTGGCCCTCACTCACAACGACGCCAGTGAGCTCCAGTTCACACTCATGACCAGTTCTCACACATGACCCTAACTGGGATGTAGTTTCTTCTTGCAGACTCGCTGCATTTCTCTATAGACAGATGTCCTACCCCCGTCACCCCCGGAACTCATTACCCATGGACTCCTTAACTTGAGGTTACTGTGAACCATCTCAAGTTTCTTGTTTTTCTCCTGGTGGGTGGAATTTGACTGACCTCTGACTCTGTAGGAAGGTCAAAGGCAACAGGAACATTATTCCTTTAGCTATGCCTTTGTTTATGAAATCTTCAGAACAATTTAGCCACCCTCTGGCTGTCATACATCCCTGGGCAGGAATGAGTTGATAAGACGGGAAGGGCCTAGGTCATAATGGAGCAGGGGGGAGGTGGGAAGAGCTCCCTTCCACTCTGCCCCTCACCCCTGCCTCAGTTTCTCTGTGTGTAAGTAGCTGGAAGGGCTCTGCTGAGAATTAATTAACAAATGTCCATTTAATGTTTCTGGGGTAAGTGTCCCCTGGCTGCTAAGCAGTGTTAAATAATTGCAACCCTCAAATGACAAGCCATCGTGTCGCTGATCTGATGCATGAAAATGTTGTTATATGTCTTTTCACAATGACTTTATTTAACAAGAGCTGATCTTTGCAATTTGGTTTATTTTCTCTATCCTTTTAAATTTCAGACTCAGGGGTTATTAGCAGATAACTGCTCATTTCTGCTGTAAATCAAGAAAATACTCATTAGAAGCCCGATGTTGAGATTGTCAGGAGCCAGGGCTTGTAAAGAACTGCAGGGAGGGCAAAATTTAGTGTGAAAATAGACTAAGTTCAAAAGTATTTTTATTCAGGGAAAACGAAATGGCATTTTCTGAACTGAGCAACCTCTTAAGTTTTTTATTTTATTTTATTTTTTTTGAGACGGAGTTTCGCTCTTGTCACCCAGGCTGGAGTGCAGTGGCTCAATCTCGGCTCGCTGCAACCTCCGCCTCCCGGGTTCAAGTGATTCTCCTACCTCAGTCTCCCGAGTAGCTGGGATTACGGGCACGCACCACCACGTCCAGCTAATTTTTGTATTTTTAGTAGAGACGGGGTTTCACTGTGTTGGCCAGGCTGGTATCAATCTCTTGACCTCGTGATCTGCCCGCCTCAGCCTCCCAAACTTCTGGGATTACAGACGTGGGCTACCGCGCCCTTCTCCTAAGTGTGTTAAACTCCAAATTGGACCTGGTAAGGTAGTAGGAGGACACCAACCCAGCAGATACGGAATTGAGTCCTCAAGACCAGGGAGTGGCGGGGACGAGTAGGCCAAGAGGATCCTCCCCAGGGACCCCTCGGGGCGCCAAGCTGGCCACACAGGAGGGGCCGGACTGAGAGGACTGTTGTGACCTTCAGCATGCTGGCAGCCACCCTGCGCCCGCAGAATGCAGACATTGCCAGCAGAAGGGGCTGGGGAGATTTAAGAGCATATCTGTAAACTCTGAAAAAAACGAGTGCTGATGTTTAAACCATATGGCAGGGGCTGAGGACACAGGGACGCAGAGCTCAGCTCCTGGTCCTTCCCCACCTCCAGTTCCCAGGTAGCATTTCTTCCCTTGTTTCTTTCTCTCATGTTGATCACAGGAGAAAGTATTTTCAGTCCTCACCGCCCCCCCTTCCTCATTTTATACTCCTTTCCAGACGGTAGGATCTCTTCTTGCAAAATTATCCTCGCCTAATCCATGGAGACAGAAAGTGGATTAGTGGTTGCCAGGGGCTGGGGGAGGGGGCTAGGGATGGAGAGTGACTGCTAATGGGTGCCAGGTCTCTTTTCGGGGTGATGAAAATGTTCCAGAACTGGATAGGGATGGTGGTGATGCAGCTCTGGAGATGTATATACAGATGCCGAATTGTATGCTTTAAAAAGATGGATGTGATGGTGTCAATGATATCTCAATAAAGCTGTTATTTTAAAAATAGGCCTTGGTTGGGTGCAGTGGCTCACGCCTGTAATCCCAGCGCTTTGGGAGGCCGAGGTGGGTGGATCACGAGATCAGGAGATCAAGACCAGCCTGACCAACATGGTGAAACCCCGTCTCTACTAAAAATACAAAAAATTAGCCAGGTGTGGTGACATATGCCTGTAATCCCAGCTACTCAGTAGGCTGAGTCAGGAGAATCGCTTGAACCTGGGAGGCGGAGTTTGCAGTGAGCTGAGATCGCGCCACTGCACTCCAGTTTAACGACAGAGAGAGACTCCGTCTCACCAAAAAAAAAAAAAAGAAATCAGCCTTGCCTGTTGTTACAGTCCTATTATAATTGCTGAGACTGTGTGTCTTCAGCTTCTGGGTGGGAACTCACGTGAAGTTACTCCAGTGGTTCTGTGAGTTGCCCTCAAAGCTTGAACTCACCCCTAGCTTTTGCCTGAACACTTGTACAAGTTGGCCAGTATGGAAGACCCCGTGGTGTCCCATCCAGAGTCCACGTGCTAAAAGCTGCATCTGGAGCAGACACAGGCTTTGGATTTCTTTTCTTTTTTTTTTAGACAGAGTCTCACTCTGTTGCCCAGGCTGGAGTGCAGTGGCGTGATCTGAGCTTACTGCAACCTCCACCTTCTGGGTTCAAGCGATTCTCCTGCCTCAGCCTCCCGAATAGCTGGGATTACAGGTACCCACCACCATGCCTGGCTAATTTTTGTAGTTTTAGTAGAGACAGGGTTTCACCACGTTGGCCAGGCTGGTCTTGAACTCCTGACCTCAGGTGATCTGCACGCCTTGGCCTCCCAAAGTGCTGGGATTACAGGCATGAGCCACTGCGCCTGGCCAGGGCTTGGATTTATAAGTTGTAAAATGGGTTTATAAAAATCCTGTAGCAGGGCCAGGTGCGGTGGCTCACGCCTGTAATCCCAGCACTTTGGAAGGCCGAGGCAGGCGGATCACAAGGGCAGGAGATTGAGACCATCCTGGCTAACATGGTAAAACCCATCTCTACTAAATATACAAAAAATTAGCCGGGTGTGGTGGGCGCCTGTAGTCCCAGCTACTCAGGAGGCTGAGTCAGGAGAATGGCGTGAACCCAGGAGGTGGAGCTTACAGTGAGCCGAGATCGCACCATTGCACTCCGGCCTGGGCGACGGGGTGAGACTCCGTCTCAAAAAAAAAAAAAAAAAAAGTCCTGTAGCAGAAAAACTGAAATGTGACTTGAGCCTCAGTCAAAGGGAGATGGGGAGACAGTGAAGATCCTGCTCTTTCTGGATCCTTAGAGCCCACCAGACCCTCCAAAAGGAATAATACAAAGACCCTCCTTTCACCAGGTCAGCCTCAGGAAATGGCAGAACTCCCAGAATTGGGCCTCTGGTCCAAGGAGCCCAAGGGTGGAGCATGGAGAGGCCCATCAGGCATGGGAGGTCCTGGCAGAGGGGACTGGAAGGTCTCCAGCGGCCTTGCTATGCCCTTTCTTGTTCTTGCAACTTCCTAATTTCAAACGTTTAATGAATTTGAAGAACAAGAAGATAACCCAGGCTGAGTTTGACGCTGGAACCCCTTCACCCAGCCTGGACACAAGGTGTCCCCATCCTCCCGGGGACCAGCTCGGCGTCTCCTAGGATGGCTCTGCAGAGAGCATTGCGGAGTCACAGGACAGAAAATAAAAACAGGTCAGTGCTGGGTGAAAAAAGTTTTCTCTGAGCGGGACTCCAAGACTACACTGGCTAAGCACCCATGTGCATCTCAGCAACAGCTGGACCAATATGAGGCCTCCTGCCAAGGTCCCAAGCCCCGCTTCAGAGAAAGGTGACCTTCGGGTGGCCTGTAGGATGACACTCAGGTGACCTCCACCTTCCTCCTGCTACAGTGGTCAGAAGAAGGCAGCCCTGGGAGGAAACCACCCCCCCACCTGCCCAGGAGAGGGAAGATGCAGGCCACACTGCAGAGACAGGCAGCTTGGAGGCTCCTCTCTGCCCCCAGCCCTCTCCAGGGAGCTGCCAGGCGTCAAGCTACTGCACAGGTCCCAGGGAAAGCCTCGACCTCTTTCTCTCCGATGAGCGGAAGAGGCTGCACGGAGGTCCCGGCCTCCGTGAGGGCGGTGGGTTGGGGAGGGCAGCTGGGGCTTCAGGACCCTGCTCCCTCCCGGGATCGTGGGTTTCCTGCCCCAAGGGTTTCGCGGCGTGGGCATGAGCGCTGGCATCTGCACGCCCTGAGGGTCGGCCGCTGCGTGGCCTTCTCGGGGAGGTAGGGGGAATCCGAAGAGGTCCCACCCCAGGTTCAGTCCCCGGCTTCCTGGTCTTTGTTTACCAGGCCCCGAGGAGGACCTGCCGGTCTTCCCCCCGCAGCCCTGGGCCCCCCACTGGACAGTTTCACATCCAGGGAGGGACAAAGGGGGCCGCGGCCGCATTAGCTTTCGCAGCGCGCGGTGGGTTCCTGGGGTGCAGCTGCTTCGCCGGCCCCTGCCAAGGCTCCGGCTTCTGCAGGCGGGACTCGGGCTCGGGCCGCCACCGCGGGCACTTTCCTGGCCAGCTCCGTTCCCGCCCCGTCGGGCCGGGCCGGGCCGAGCTGAGCGGGGCGCGGAGACCGCGGCGGACGGTGGAGAGAGCGCGCGCGCGTCGATCCGATTTCAGGCCTTTGTTGCCGGAGCCTCGTGCCGATGGGTTAATGGGGCAGAAGAGATCGGTGAAGGGCGACAGAAGTGGCCTTTGAAAGAGGGTGTCAGCGCGGGGCAGCGAGACAAAGGCCAAAACACACACGGGCGGAGACGGACAGATGGGGACGGGCGAGGGAAAACAATTAGGCCGCAAGTGCGGGGGCGGGGCGCGGCTCCATCGTTTTCCAGTTAACCAGGCCTGGCCGGCGCGGGCCCCATGCCCCAGGCTGGAGCGGTGCCGAAGCGCAGAGCAGACCGGCTTCTGCTGCGTGCGCGAGTCCTGCACCCCGGCCTGCACCCCGCCCCGACCCCTCCACTCCGTGCAGGGGGTGGGGGCAGAAGGGGGGTAGGGGAGAGGGAGGGAGGGATGGATGGATGGATGAGTGAGTGAATGAATGAATGAATGAATGGATGAATCCCCCTGCCCGTAAATAACAGAAGAGCTGCGTCCCGGTGCCCGAGGTTGGGGCAGAAGGTGGGGAAGGGGAGACGGAGGGAGGGAGGGATGGATGAGTGAGTGAATGAATGAATGAATGGATGAATCCCCCTGCCCGTAAATAACAGAAGAGCTGCGTCCCGGTGCCCGGGGTTGGGGCAGAAGGTGGGGAAGGGGAGACGGAGGGAGGGAGGGATGGATGAGTGAGTGAGTGAATGAATGAATGAATGGATGAATGAATGAATCCCCCTGCCCGTAAATAACAAGAGCTGCGTCCCGGTGCCCGGGGTTGGGGCAGAAGGTGGGGAAGGGGAGACGGAGGGAGGGAGGGATGGATCAGTGAGTGAGTGAATGAATGAATGAATGGATGAATGAATTAATGAATCCCCCTGCCCGTAAATAACAAGAGCTGCGTCCTGGTGGCTGACCGTAGCCACCCCATGTCTCCCTGCAGGATGACCTGAGACCGTTTCCTGGAAGCCGCGCAGCGCCTCTCCCGGCCTCCACCATCGGGGCCGCTCACCCTCTGGGGACTGTGGCCCCGGGACCCCTGGATCCAGGCCCGGTCCGCGCGGCTCCGGCCCGAGCGCGCTGTCCAGGCTCGATCCCCACCAGGCGGCGCTGCGCCCCTCCGAGCCCGCCCGGCCGCGCTCTGCAAACCGATGCTGTTTAATTAACGTGCAAATTGAGTAGATTAAATGACTCTAAATAATTAGCCACAGATCCTATAAACAGGATAACATATTTAATTAAGCAGCGATATAGATTTTGGAAACTGTTAATGTATTTTTAGAATGGCAGCTCAGATCCTTCACTTTTCCCCCCTAACTTCAAACATGTAACTACAGCCCTCCGAACGTGGATAAATATCTGGAAACAAGATTATGCCTGTTAACTTCAACTAATAGAAATGTTGGTTTAACAGGAACTTGCACGGCTCCGGCGCTGGAGCCGCTGCAGCCCGCGTGGCCCGGGCCGGGCCGGTTCTGTTTGGCTTCGTTGTTCTTGGTGCGCGTGGTCTGGCGCCTGGGCCCCTAGCCCTGGGCAGAGAGGGTCAGAACATACAGCAGGAAGGGGAAGGGAGAAGATGAGTGAAAAATACAATCCAATTTCATTATATCAATCACATTTAATTGGCAATTTGTACGAGCAATGACCGGGCTGGCTTTAGGTAAAACTATTAGACGACAGGCGGGTGTGCTACTAAAATTCTTGGTTAGTTAATTAGTGTCTGAACTGCGGAGGGAAAGGATCCTAGATTTACTCTCTACAAAGAGAGAGCAGCCCAGACAATTCATTAGGCAGGCGGCTTGTAAATTAGAGCTAAGTTAACCTGATTTCCCTTAATTAAAACATCTTTTCTCGTTTACGATGTGGATATAAGTAGATCTCCAGGGTTTTGAATTTTCTGCAACAGCAGATGGTCAGCTAGAAGCAGATAATAGTTAACGCTTTCTCTCTACCAGATCCGAACAACGTGAGCCGCCGGCCCATCTGAGGATTAAAAGGAGCCATAACAAAGAGTGTTAACCCTTCGCAGTCTTCCAGCTCCCCAGACTCTGAGGGCGGAGCTGCCCCTGGCCTGGGGGCACCAATAGGGCACCGGTGACCAGGACTGCAGATCCCCTGGACCTCTGAGGCAGCGGGAGAGGGGCCTGGGGTGTCGGGGAAAGTGTCCAGGGGCTGTCCTCCGGCGAAGGGG